>NC_057798.1:452823131-452920456 GCF_018294505.1 Triticum aestivum
CCACTGTTCATACAGAGGCAGCAACGATCGGCTTTAGTTAGCAGCAGTAGCGAAGGAATCGCTCGATCGGGTTCAGTTAATAGCCATCGATCGATCGCTTAGGTTCAGTAACACGTAGCCTGCAGTGCAATCGCTCGGGTTCAGTAGGCGAACGCCTCGCTCGGGTTCAGTTAGAGACCAACGCCTCGCACCCACGCACGTGCATGGACGAGAGAAACGCGCAAACCTCCGTGCATCGCTCGGCCCCAACCACCCACCGTAACCGGGAACACCCTGATATTTTCCTCGCCCGTGCTTCTACCATGGTTTTTTCCGTCATGGACAGCCCAAAGAATGTCATGCAGCTGCATCTCCGGCCCGCCCAGGACGAAAAGCCCATTTTATGTCATGATTGTTTTCCATAGAAGTAGGAGTCCACCACATCTATGATGATACCGGGTTTTGTCACAATTATCGTCATAGAAGTGTCATAAGTATGACAATTTTTTTTCGTTCAGCCCAAAATGTCACGGATGTGTCTTTTTTCTTGTGGTGCTACTTGGTTGACGATGACGCTGTCCTAAAAACAATTTGACGCGTACGCAAGGCTTTGTCAACTTAGTCAAGACAAAGCAGTAACTGTTGGATGTCCATCCAACGGCCATCATGCTTCTTGAATCTCTGGTCTTCCTACTCCAGCTGCCCAAACCACCACCGGCGGGACTGCCTGCTCCCTCCTCTCATGGCCGGCTGGCAATCCCACTACCCACCCGCACATCCTGTTATTTTTGGCGACGTCAGCCTCACCCCGCAGCCGACCAGTCAGCCCTCGTACTCCCCTCAGCATGGGCATCTGTTGTTGTGGCTTCGCCGGCTCCGGGTTGTTCCCTTCCTCGGCCTTTCCCTCACCCACCGTGTTTGTGATCTCGGCGCGGCGTGGTCAACATGGTCAACAAACAACAGCCATCGGAAGAGGGATGTAAGTGGAGAGGCTGATATTAGGGACCCACACAAGCAAGTGTCTCCTTATTATGTGAAAATAGTGGGACTTCTCCAGGTCGTTCCAGTCTGGGGCCTCGCCGTCGTCCATCGCCCTGGTTCTCTCGGCGGCATGGTCAATGTGGTCAACCAACAACATCCATCGGAAGACGACTGTACGTGGAGGGGCTGACAGCTGGGTACACGGCCGCACGCAAGGAAGTGCCTCCTTATTACGTGCAAAATAATGATTCCTCCACCTGACAGCTGGGACCCACCGGAAGGGCCTCTGAATTTCGCGAAAAAACGTTCCTACCGCTGACAGATCGGACCCACCAGCTATATCTTCGCACGCAAGAAAGTGCCTCCTTATTACACGCAAAAAAAGAATACTCCCCCTACTAGTTGGGACCCAGACTTGTGGGCCTACTAAGTTGACGTGGATGGAGGGTTTTTTCAACTTAGTCATTATGAACGATTCTAGCTCCAGTGACCGTACGATCTCCATCCAACAGTCGTAGTGCTTCTTCAACCTCTGTTCTTCTTGCTCCACCCGGCCAAACCAGCGCCGGTCGTGCCACCTGCTCCTGCCTCCGGTGGTTGGCTTCTGCTACCACGTAGGCCTGTCCGCCCCACCCTACTCCAACCTCTGGCCAGGCCATCCCTCTACTCACCCACAACCCCGGTTATTCTGCAGCGATAGCAGCCTCACACCACAGCCGAACCCGTCAACCCTCGTACTCCTCTCTGCGTGGACATGCACTGTCGTGTCTTCCCCGGCTCCGTGTCATCCCCTTCCTAGGCCTCGCCATCATCCACTACCTTGGTTCTCTCGGCGCGGCATGGTCAATGTTGCCAAGGAACGACTTCCATCGGAAGAGAACTGTATGTGGAGAGGCTAACAGCTAGGTCCATGGCCGCAACAAGGAAGTGTAACCTTATTACACGTAAATTAATTATTCCTCCACCTCACAGCGGCGACCCACTGGACGGGCCACCATATTTTGCAAAAAAACATTTCCCCCCTAATTGCTGGGACCCACCAGCTACATCTTCGCACGCAAGGAATAGCGGCCATATTACAGGCAAAAAAAATGATTCTCCCCCTGACAGCTGGGACCCACCAGCAATTTCTTCGCATGAATGGAAGTGCCTTCTTATCCTCCCTGACAGTCGGGACCCACCTGGTCGAAGCATACGTAGCGTTGTCATTCTGATCGCGAACGTGTACATACATACTGGTCGATCGGTCTGTCTGCAGGCTGCAGCAATGAACCGTGGCCGAGTAAGGAAGGGCATGTGTCGTAGTAGAGGCTCGGACGTAGCATGTCATGTGGTCCCGTCAATATCATGTACACGTACATACTGCCAGGGTGCAATAAAGTAAATACAGCCACGTACGTACATACGGGCGGGGTCTCGAATGCCTACTCGCGCATACGTACAGCAAGGGCTCGTGTACATGGAGAGGCCACGAACGACAGCAAGGGTGTCATGTTCATCATAAGCCAACCGGCTGGGTCGAAACGGAGAAACTGCATCACCGTGTTCATCGTGAGGCAACGGAATGTGTTGTGTTCATCGGGAGCCAACTGGCTTGGACAGAACAGCCGAAACGAGGCCTAGCATACCGCAGAATGGAGGAAACGGCCTTCAGTTCGACTGCCTACAGTCGAAACGGGATTCTGTTCACCGGGAGGGGTGTGGCGTACCGCAAAACGGTGGAAATGGACTTCTCTTAGACCTTTTACGGTCGAAACTGGGTCATGTTGATCGGGAGGGGTGTGGCGTACTGCAAAACGGAGGAAACATACTTCTCTTCGACCTTCTACGGTCGAAACGGGGTCCTGTTCATTGGGAGGGGTGTAGCGTACCGCAAAACAGGACTCCACGGGCTACTGTTCATCCACTGTCTACTACCTCGCTCCACCCTCCACGGGCTACTATTCATCCACCGTCGACCTCCTCCAGCCTGTAGCTGCGACTATTCATCCACAGCGTCTCCCTACTGCCTCCACCAGCTATTGTTCATCCACAGTCTCCTGTTCATCCAGCCTCCATCGGCTACTGTTCAACCACCCCTCCATGGGCTCGTGTTCATCCAACCCTCCACGGGGTCCTGTTCAACCAGCCCTCCACGGGGTCCTGTTCATCCACCCCCAACCGTCTTGATCGGGGTCCTGTTCATCTAGCAGCCACGTCCTCTACCCCCACGGGGTCCTGTTCATCCAACCACCACCGGGAACTATTCATCCAACCCCAACAATGCTCACTATTCATCAAGAGGCAGCAGGTCGATCAGCTTCAGTTAGCAGCAGTAGCGAAGGAATCGCTCGATGGGGTTCAGTTAACAGCCAGGGATCGATCGACCGCTCGGGTTCAGTAACGCGTAGCCAGTGCAATCGCTCGGGTTCAGTAGGCGAACGCCTTCATTCGGTTTCATTTAAAGCCCAACGCCTCGCACCCATGCGAGTACGTGTACGAGAGAAACGCGCAATCCCTCTGTGCATCGCCCGACCCCGAGCATCCACCGTAACCGGGAAATCCCTGATATTTTCCTCGCCCTCGCTTCTACCACCTTTTTTCCATCATGGACGGCCCAAAGAATGTCATGCAGCTGTGTCTCCGGCCCGCCCAGGAAGAAAATCCCATTTTTTTCTATCATGATTTTTTGTCATAGAAGTAGCAGCCCACCACATCTATGATGATACCCGGTTTTGTCACAATTATCATCATAGAAGTGTCATAAGCATGATAGTAAAAAAAATTCGTTCAGCCCAAAATGTCATAGATGTGTCTTTTTTTGTAGTGTCATCATGCCTAAGCTCCTCCAAGCATTTGGTGTCTCCTCCAGTGTCCACACTAACTTCTGCAAGAGCTCTAGCATCCCCAATGGATGCTCGCCTAAGCAGATCTTGAAATTGGGGATGCGCTAGTCTGCCCGGTGGCTTCCCGATGACCTACCTTGGCTTGCCTATTTCCATTCCGTAACCATCGACCACCGCCCTTCTACCGCTTGTGGAGCGTATGGCCAAGATGTTACCCACAGGGCATGCATCTCTTCTGTCAAGAGGGGAGTGTCTCGCTCTTGCTAGGTATGTTCTCTCTCCCATGCTGGTGCACTTGCTACTAGCTATGGATCTCAATGCAACCATACTGAAGATCAACAAGATTTGTGACTTTCTCTAGCATGGCAAACCTGATGCATGCGGAGGCCACTATCTAGTTGATGTCTACTACGCAACCTTCTTCTTGTAGACTCTTGTTGAGCCTCTAAGCACATAGTTTTGTAGGACAGTAGCAATTTTCACTCAAGTGGATGACCTAAGGTTTATAAATCCGTGGGAGGCATAGGATGAAGATGGTCTCTCTCAAACAACCCTGCAACCAAATAACAAAGAGTCTCTTCTGTCCCCAACACACCCAATACAACGGTAAATTCTATAGGTGCATTAGTCCGATGAAGAGATGGTGATACAAGGGTAATATTGATAGTAGATATAGGTTTTTGTAATCTAAACATATAAAAAAAGCAAGGTAAGTAGTAACAAAATGGAGCACAAACGGTATTGCAATGCTTGAAAACAAGGCCTAGGGTTCATACTTTCACTAGTGCAAAATCTCTCAACGATGATAACATAATTGGATCATATGACAATCCCTCAACATGCAACAAAGAATCACTCCAAAGTTTCTATGGGAGAACGTAGGATAAAAATGTGCATCAACCCCTATGCATAGATTACCCCAATGTCACCTCTGGAATCTGTGAGTTGGGTGCCAAAACATACATCAGGTGAATCAATAGGACATCCCATTATCACCGCAGATATACCATCACAAGACATACATCAAGTGTTCTCAAATCCAATACTCAATCCAACATAACAAAACCTCAAAGAGCAAGACTTAAAAGATAGAGAGGGAAGAACACCATAAGATCCAAATATATTAACAAAGCTCGCGGCACATCAAGATCGTGCCAAATCATGACACAAGAGAGGGAGATCAAACACATAGCTACTAGTACATACCCTCAGTCCCGAGGGTGAACTACTCCCTCCTCATCATGGTGGCCGCTGGGATGATGAAGATGGCCTCTGGTGATGATTTCCCCCTCTGGCATGGTGCCGAAATGACCCGATTGGTTTTTCACGGCTACGGAGGCTTGCGGCGATCGAAATTCTCATCTAGGGTTCTTTCTAGGGGTTTGGGTATTTATAGGAATTTTTGGCGTCAGTCTCATGTCAAGGGGGTCCACGAGGCAGCGACAAGCTCAGTCGCCCCGGCCTGCGGGGGAGGGCACGCCTAGCGAGCTTTTCATGCCCTCGTGGGTCTTCTGGTCCTCCCATGAAGCTTCGGGGGTCTCTTTTGGTCCACAAAAAATCACCATAAATTTTTAGCCCATTCCGAGAACTTTTATTTCTGCTCAAAAAACGATACCACAGTAGTTCTGCTGAAAACAACGTCAGTCCAGGTTAGTTCTAATCAAATCATACCAAAACCATATAAAATTGTTGTAAACAGTCCATGAATACTTCATAAATCATAGATATGTTGGAGACGTATCAGAATCCCCAAGCTTAATTTCTGCTCGTCCTCGGGTAGGTAAATGATAAAAGAAATAATTTATGTAGTGTGAATGCTAGTAAAGTGCATATATTTGATCAATGATAGTTGCAAACACTTTTTCTAGCATCATTATATATCATAATCAGTAGCTCATCTCATAAAACTTCTCATGATCAAGTAACAAGCTATCCACATGTTAAAGCATGGACCATAAACTTTCTTCAAAATTAACAAACTATGTTCTGAGTTATCAAACAATTGCAATTCATCTTATTTTCAGGAAGGGTCAGTCGGATTTCGAGTTCCGGCAAAACCCTTAAGGTTCGAACTCTGGGGTGCGCGCGAAGATCCTTCTCCTACCGATCTACTCCCTCGCCACGCCGCAGATCTAAACTAGCAAGATGAACAACACAAGGGACACGAGATTTATACTGGTTCGGGCCACCATTGTAGTGTAATACCCTACTCCGGTGTGTGGTGTGTGGATTGCCTCTTGGGCTGATGAGGAACAGTACAAGGGGAAGAACAGCCTCGCGAGGGGAGGAGTTCTTGTGCTGGTGTGGTTCTGGTCAAGGTACGATTCGTCGATCCCCTGCCTTGAGAGTGGCTAGTCCTATTTATAGAGGCCTTGGTCCTCTTCCCAAATATTGAGCGGGAAGGAATTCCACAATGGTGGGATTTGAAGGGGGACAGCTAGTACAAGCTATTCTGACTAAAGGTGGTCTTTGACTGTCAAAAGCACTGGCGACGACACCATCTTTGGCTCCACAGTGACCTCCATCTTGCCGTCCTCCTGGTCCTGGTCTTGTTGCACCGATAGGGAAATCTTTGCCTGATGCCTTGGTACTCCGCTCCTGCGCTTGCCCCCTTAGCACCAAAGGGGAAATAAGGAAAATACGCTGGCCGGTGCCCGCCTAGCGCCCGCCTGGTCTCGATCGTCATGGCTTGCGTCATGTGCACCTCGGGAGGTAATCCTTGCCTTGATCTCTCTGCCTCCTCGCGAGCCTGCGTGGTGAGGCCGCTCCTGGGGAGGCCTTGCGCCATCCGCCCCACGAGGCTTAGCCCCTCGCGAGGGTCTTGAACCTGGGTCGATGTAGACGGGCTGAACTGGGCCACTAATGAGCCGCGCCGCAGACCAAAGGCAGGCAAGTCTGGATACCCCCATATCCAGGACGCCGACAGTAGCCCCCAGGCCCAAGGCGTGCTCGGACTTGGCTTAGAGGCGAAGCCAAAGGTCAAGTGAGGAGCGCCGTAGGCCCCAACAGCATGAGGCCTTGGACGACGCGTGGTGACTTGATTGGACGTGGGCGTCTCCGCTTCCCCATGCTGCCACGGCAACTGCCCGGTTTGACAAGAGCATGCTGCATGCAAACAGAGAGTCATCTTTACCTGTGATCATGGAGGCCGACGGTTGGCCTCCTCCGGGCTATAAGTGGGGGAGGTTGGAATCCCCCATTGCGCATTTCTCCTCGTCCCGCCTGCTCCTTCTTCCTTACTGTTCCGATTTACTGCTGCGCCCCATGGAGCCTATGAGGAAGTTCTCAGCCGCGGAAAAGGGGAAGGCTCACCGAGATGAGCCGGTCCCTCCCCCAGCAAGACGCGGTCGTGGCCACCCTCGCAAGCATCCTACGACTCCCCTTGCAACCCCTCGTGGTCGCGGTGGCGGTCCATCACATGGGGGTGGCCGCCCGCACCGAGGTAGCCCAATAGGTGGAGGAAGGCGCGTCGTGGCCGCGCGGCCTCCCTGGCCGCGCGACCTCCCTGGCCGCGCTTCCATTCGACGGAGGTGCTGCTAGAGTTTGTTGTTTGGTCGGACGAACCGGCCGGCAACTGGCTCCAACTTCCTCGCTTCTTCGCCAGCGAACTGCCGGCCGCCGGCCCCGGCGGGCTTTGGCTGCAGGTGGACGGCTGTTGTAGCAAGGCCTCTTGGGTTCCGGTGGAGATCTCTGTCGCCGGGAACATAACCCTGGCCCCGGGCTGGCAGACGCTTGCCCGCGCGCGGGGCTTGGGCAGGCGGTGCACTCTTCATTTCAAGTTCAACGGTGATGCGACCCTCTACGTGAGGGTGCTTGGGGAGGACGGCCGTCACGTTGGGTGCTGCCCTAAAGACGACGACAGCAATGAGGTGCTTGCCCTCAGCGAAGGCGGGCCCACGCCTGGCGGTGCCCGCCGCTTGCCAAGATTTTGTGGCTCATCCACTGGCGACAACTCCTCCAGCGGCGGCTGTGACCAGCCTCCGCACCACCATGCCCGCTTCGAGGGAGGCGGCGGGGCGTCCTGCCGCCGCGCCCCGGTGAAGCGCGAGGAAGAGTCCGATTGAGCTTGCGAGGCGGACGCGGCCCCTCCCCTCGCAAGTTGTCACGCGGAGCTCTCCATCTTCATTTTGTTTTCCTCCTTTTCCTCCATCGATAGAGAGCAGTATGGAGCCCCGTGGGGGCATGTAACAGACAATTATCCCCAGTTATTATGCTATATTTCCCGTTTCCGTGTTGTGTCGCTGCATTGTGGTTATGTGCTCGTGTGTATGAACAACTTAGCTCGGGACGCTTGTAGTAGTTTCCAACTCGCGTGGCTCCCGCTCGAACCCCTGCCAGGCGTATTAAGATCTACAAGGTTAGCTGGGAGAACAGTTCCCGAACCTTGGTCACGAGGGTTTGCGGGCTTAGGTCTGCAGCTTTTGTGCCACGATGCCCATGGGGCACGGACAGGGAGGGGTGCTCCCACTGTAAGTTTGTAAGAGCGCCTCGCGAAAGCCAAGCGAAAAAAGGAGGGGCTCGTGAGGGCGTCTGTGTAGCCCACTCGCGAGGTTGAGAGAGAGCAAGCCGAACAAAACTAAAAACAGGGGGCACGAGTAGAAGACGGTGAATGGTACTTAAAACGACTTCAAAGAAGGTCTCAAACAAAGGGGGAACAAGCCAACTGCGGAAAGCAACTGAAAAGCCGTGTCCGGCACCTAGCCTTCACAGGCAGCGGGCCTTCTTCACAGGCACTGGGCCTCTTTAGCTTCACAGGCACTGGGCCTTCTTCACAGGAGTTGGGCCTTTTTAGCTTCACAGGCACTGGGCCTTCTTCACAGGCGCCGGGCCTTTTTAGCTTCACAGGCACTAGGCCTTCTTCACACGCACCGGGCCTTTTTAGCTTCACAGGCACTGGGCCTTCTTCACAGGCGCCGGGCCTTTTTATCTTCACAGGCACTGGGCCTTCTTCACAGGCACTGGGCCTTTTTAGCTTCACAGGCACTAGGCCTTCTTCACAGGCACTGGGCCTTTTTAGGGGTAAAACTTCCGGAGATGCTGAATATTCCATGCGTTCGGGATGGGCACCCCCTCCCGAGTCTCCAGGCGTGCGGAGCCCGGCCTGGAAATATGGACGACCTTGAACGGGCCCTCCCACATGGGTGAGAGCTTGTGCAGCCCTTCCCTAGAGAGCACCCGCCTGAGCACGAGGTCACCTACCTCGAGGGTCCTGGGCGGATGTGGCAGCAAAGATACCGCCGCAGAGCCTATTGGTACCTTGCTGCTCGTAGCGCAACCTCTCGACGGCGTTCCTCCCCTAGTACTAGGTCCATCCCCCATATGGCGTCCTTCTGCACTTCGTCAAATGCCAGGACCCGCGCGGAGCGACACCTGACCTCGTGAGGGAGGACCCCCTCCGCTTTGTATACAAGGAAGAACGGGGTCTCGCCAGTCGACTTGGTAGCGGTGGTGCGGATGGACCACAGCACGGACTGGAGCTCGTCGTACCAGCCCCTGCCACAGGCTTCCAGTTTCTTCTTGAAGTTCCTGGTCTTGAGGCCTTTCAGGACTTCCACGTTGGCATGCTCGACTTAGCCGTTACTCCGGGGGGGGTGCAACCGAAGTGTAGCATATCTGCGTTCCAAGGTTAGCACAATATGTTTTCAAGAGGTTGCTGGTGAACTGTGAACCGTTGTCGGTGATGATGCGGTTAGGGACCCCGAAACCGCTCGCGAGGCCCTTGATGAACTTGACCGCCGAACCAGCCGGGATGGTGCGGACAGCCTCCACTTCTGCCCACTAGGTGAACTTGTCGATGGAGACATAGAGGTATCGGTAGCCCCCAAGCGCTCGAGGGAATGGGCCCAAGATATCCAGCCCCCAGACCGCGAATGGCCATGAGAGCGGAATGGTCTGCAAGCCTTATGCCGGCTGATGTATCTGCTTGGCATGGAACTGGCAGGCTTCGCAGGCCTTCACTAGCTCGACTGCGTCATTGAGTGCTGTGGGCCAGTAGAACCCGCTGCGGAACGCCTTTCTGATGAGGGCCCATGATGACGAGTGATGCCCACAATCCCCGCCGTGTATGTCGGCTAGCAATTCCTTCCCGTGTTTCCTGGAGATGCAACGCAGGGAGACGTCATTTGGCCGCTTCCGGTAGAGCTCTCCATCTCGGATGTAGTAGGCCGTGGCCTAGCGGGCTACACACTCTGCGTCCTCCTCCTTCTCCGGTAGGGTCCCCTGTATCAGGTAGTCCTTGAATTCCGTAATCCAGCATTCCTCCTGAGGCTCCATTGCCAGGAGCAAGCGTGCTCCCAAAGTCGGGCCACAGGCCGGGACTCCTGTGGCAGGCGGTTGAGGGAGTTCCTCCCGCGGTTGCGCTGTGCTTGATAGTGAGGGTGCTACCGATGGCTTGAAGAGCCGCTCCTCGAAAACGCCAGGCTCCTGAGGCATCCGCCTGGATGCCCTCTTGGCGATGTCATCAACCTCTTGGTTGGTGTCACGAGGCACGTGCTATGGCTCCAGCCCCCAAAACTGCTTTTCCATCCTACGCACCTCTGCCAGGTATGCGTCCATGTGTTCGTCCTTTGGCTCATACACCTTGTTGGAGAAGTTGACGAGGAGCTGTGAATCACCCTTGATGACAAGGCCCTTCACTCCCGTAGCTACTGCAGCCTTCAAGCCTACTATGAGGCCTTCGTATTCTGCTATGTTGTTGGAGACCTTCTCGGCATGCTGGAAACAGAGCTGCACAGAGTAATAGAGCTTGTCCTGAGTGGGGGATATAAGCACTGCGCCAGCCCCTGTGCCATGCCGTGAGAATGCTCCATCGAAGTACATGACCCAACCATCAGGCGCCTTGCTCCCTGGGGAACTGACCTGTCTTCGCCAACTTCGAGCCCCGGCGCCTCTGTCCATTCTGCCATGAAGTCTGCTAGTGCGGCTCCCTTGACGACCCTGGTCATGCAGAACTCCAGCTGAAACTCTTGTAACTTGATGTTCCATTCAGCGACCCTCCCAGCGGATTTGGGGCTTCTGAGTACCCTTTCCAGTGGGTAAGTAGAGACGACCTTAATGGGGTGACCTTGAAAGTAGTGTCGCCGCTTCCGCGAGGCCACCAACAGCGTGAGCAGGAGCTTCTAGGGCATGGGGTACCGTGCCCTTGCATCCCGTAGTACCGTGCTGACGAAGTACACAGGATGCTCGACGAGGGCGGGCGTGTTGGCGAGGTCTGCCCCCTCCGGAGGGCCATGCGCCTCCCGAGGCAACGGGAACTCCTGCGCCTGGCCGCCTGGTGAGATCCCTTCGACCCTGGAGGCGTCCTCCTATGGAGGCTGGCTTCCGGCTGCCGAGGCCGCAGCCGTTGCGAGGCCATCTTGGTCTTGCGCAGCCTTGGTCGGTCGTGGCGTGGCCTTGTCGTGGCGCTCTTTCCGGACCGCCACCAGAGCTGCACTGGCGGAGTAGGATGTGGCGGCTAGGTACAACACCAGGGGCTCGAGGGGGCGTGGCGCCACCATCACCGGAAGGCTGGTTATGTACTTCTTGAGGTCCTGAAACGCTTGATCGGCCTCTTGCATCCATTCGAATGGGCCCTTCTTCTTCATTAGTTTGAAGAAGGGAAGGGCGCGTTCCCCCAGCTTTGAGATTAAGCGTCCTAACACCGTCACGCACCCGGTGAGCTTCTGCATCTCTTTGAGGGTTTGCGGTGGACTCATGTCGTCAATCACCTTGACCTTCTCTGGGTTGGCCTCGATCCCCCTGTGGGATACGAGGAAACCCAGAAGCTTGCCCGAAGGAACCCCAAAGACGCACTTCTCTGAGTTGAGCCGCAGGTCCACCTTGTGAAGGCTCATAAAGGTCTCTTCTAGGACTTGGATCAGAGTTTTTGCCTCCCGAGACTTCACCACAATGTCATCGACGTAAGCCTTGGCGTTCTTCCCGAGCTGCCGGCCCAAAGCGATGTGCATTAGACGCTGGAAGGTTGCATGTGTAGTAGTATACCCTGCATTGAGCAACTCGAACGGCATGCATGTGTAGCAGTATACCCCACATGGGGTTAGGAAAGCCGTTTTTTTCACATCTTCTACTGCCATCTTAATCTGGTGGTAGCCTGAAAACGCGTCCAGGAAGCACAGCAAGTTCGCACTCGGCGGTGGAGTCGACGATTTGGTCGATGTGTGGGAGCGGAAATGGATCCTAAGGGCAGGCCTTGTTGAGGTTGGTGAAGTCGACGCACATGCGCTCCTTTCCTCCTTTCTTCGGTACGACTACGGCATTCTCCAGCCATTCGGGGTTGTGAACTTCACGAATGACCCCTGCTGCCTCTAGCTTGCGAGTTTCCTGGGCGATGAAGGTCTACTTCTCATTGGACTGCCGCCTGGCTTTCTGCTTCATGGGGCACACATTAGGGTACACATTCAGGTGATGCTCAATCACCTGCCTCGGGACCCCTGCCAGCTGCTTGGGTTCCCATGCGAACATGTCCTTGTTTGCGCGCAAGAACTTCACCAACGCTTCCTCCTGGTCAGGGATGAGGTTGGCACCTATGGTGAAGGTGGCTCCGGAGGATCCATCCTCCTCAACTGTTATCTGCTTGTTTCCGCCTTGTCCTGGGTGAACAACTGCTTTTTCTTTGTTGGTGCAACTTCCTTGGCCTTGGTGGCATCCGCGTCAGCGGTCTGCGCTGCAGCGGCTGCCTTGAAAGCGAGCTTAAGTGCCAGCAGTGCATCCTTGGTATCTCCAGCTACAGTAAGTACGGCACTGCTCTCGGGCATCTTCATGAGGTTGTAGGCCGGGTGGGTTGCCGCCATGAACCATGCCAAGGCTGGGTACCCGATGATGGTGTTTTACGGGAGTCCGATAGGCGCGATGTTGAAGTCGATCAGCTCTATGCGGAAATTGTTGTGGGTGCCGAAGGTCATAGGAAGGCAGATCTGCCCCAGGAGCTGGCAGAACAGCCTCCGACGCCCGAGAATGGCCTGCTGGGTCGGAGCCGCTCCAGCGGTACGTGGAGGAGGCTGAAGGCCTCCACTAAGAGCATGTTGAGGACGGAGCCGCCGTCGATGAGGGTCCTGGTGACGGCCACCTGGCAGATGGTGGGCGTGCAGAGTATCGGGAGCGCCCATGAGCAGGCGGCGTTGACGGGGCGATCATCCGAACTGAAGGTCAGGTCAGCATTGGGCGGCACCCAGCCCGAAGGAGCTCCTTGCCGCGTGAGGGCAGCACCGATCTGGCGGACGAACGACTTGACGTGGTGGCCCGAGGGTGACGCCTGCGAGCCACCCAGGAGAGCTGCGACAATCGGTGGTGTCGGCGTCGCGTAGTGGGTGAGGAAGAGGTTGCGCAGCTCCTCCCAGGAGGCCACGGAAGACGTGGGCAGGTTGAGGATCCAAGCGCGCAGGACCTCGGTGAGGGCCAGGGGAAACCATTTGGCCATGACCTTGTCATCGCCGCCGGCCTTGAGGAGTGTCGCCTCGTACGCCAGCAGGAAGACCAGCGAGTCCTCCGCGCCGTTGTAGCGCGGCGGCATCTCTGGCTTGAAAATGTGCGGCCACTGCACCTGCCGCAGGGCGGGGGAAAAGGCTCGGAGCCCACTGGCCCCGACTCTGGCATCAGCCGTCATAGCTGGTAGCGCGTTGTCCTCCATGACGGTGAAGCACGGTGTTGGTGGAGAGTGAGCCGATGGAAAGGAGAGCTCCGACGCACCCCTACCTGGTGCACCAAATGTCGGATTTCGGGTTCCGGCAAAACCCTTAAGGTTCGAACTCTGGGGTGCACGCGAAGATCCTTCTCCTACCGATCGACTCCCTCGCCACGCCGCGGATCTAAACTATCAAGATGAACAACACAAGGACACGAGATTTATAGTGGTTTGGGCCACCATTGTGGTGTAATACCCTACTCCAGTGTGTGGTGTGTGGATTGCCTCTTGGGCTGATGAGGAACAGTACAAGGGGAAGAACAACCTCGCGAGGGGAGCAGTTCTTATGCTGGTTTGATTCTAGTCAAGGTTCGATTCGTCGATCCCCTGTCTTGAGAGTGGCTAGTCCTATTTATAAAGGCCTTGGTCCTCTTCCCAAATATTGAGCGGGAAGGGATTCCACAATGGCGGGATTTGAAGGGGGACAGCTTGTACAAGCTATCCTGACTAAAGGTGGTCTTCGACTGTCAAAAGCACTAGCGACAACGCCATCTTGGCCTCCACAGTGACCTCCATCTTGTCGTCCTCCTGGTCCTGGTCTTGTTCCACCGATAGGGAAATCTTTGCCTGATGCCTTGGTACTCCGCACCTGCGTTTGCCCCCTTAGCACCAAAGGGGAAATAAGGACACTGCGTTGGCCGGCGCCCACCTGGTGCCCGCCTGGTCTCGATCGTCATGGCTTGCATCATGTGCACCTCGCGAGGTACTCCTCGCCTTGATCTCTTCGCCTCCTCACGAGTCTGCCTGGTGAGGCCGCTCCCAGGGAGGCCTTGCTCCATACGCCCCGCGGGCTTGGCCCCTCATGAGGATCTTGAACCTGGGTCGACGTAGACGGGCCGAACTGGGCCACTGATGAGTCGCGCCGCAGGCCGAAGGCAGGCAAGTCTGGATACCCCCATATCCAGGACGCCGACAGGGTCTATGTAAGAGCTTAGATTTAGCAAATACCACATACTCAACTATCATATAGTCTTCCATGATTGCTGACACTCAAAGCATATTTTTAGAACAAATAGCATCCATTGAACACAGAGAAAGATAGGGGCTTAATGTTTCACGTCCCAACTTACTTATCATATAGATAATTGTCAACAATAATAATTCATGATTAAATATATTTGAATGGCCATATATGCTTGGATCTTTAACCACCACATGGTACTTGCCAACTAGAGAATAATTGAGGTTGAAATGAGAAGCACTACTACACACTCTTGCATAAAACTAAAAGATAGGCCCTTTGCAGAGGGAAGCAGGGATTTGTAGAGGTGCGGGAGCTCGAAGCTTTTAAAATAGAGATGAATATAATTTTGAGAGGTATGATTTCATTGTCAACGTAGTGACCGAGAGTTCCCAATATTTTCCATGCTAGAAACATTATAGGCAGTTCTCAAATAGAAAGGTAAAGTTTTTACTCCCTCCTCCACCAACAAACACAAGCCATGGCGAGCCGAATCCTCGGTTACCCTCCATACCAACAACGATCCGGGGGAGTTTTGTTTCATTATTATATTTGATTTTGATTTTGATTTTGATCATAGGACTGGGAATCCCAATTACCACCCACTTTCTAATGAATGACAAGTGAATAAACACTCATCGTGAGAATAACCCACCTAGCATGGAAGATACTGAGCGCCCCGTGTCGCTTCATGAGAGATTTGGGCATACCGAACAGATAATTATTTGAAGATTTAGAGTTTGGCACATGCATATTTACTTGGAACGGCAGGTAAATACATCATATAGGTAGGTATGGTGGACTCACATGGAATAACTTTGGATTAAGGAAGTGGATGCACAAGCAGTATTCCCGCTTAGTACAGGTGAAGGCTAGCAAAAGATCCTAAGCAAGCACCACATGTTGGAGGATCCATAACAATATAACTTCTATAGAAATATAACCAAACATAACTCATTATGTTGTCTTCCTTGTCCAACTTCAACTAATTTGCTCAAGTTTGAAAATAATTAATGGGCTTCACAAACATAGAAGATATCCAAGATAGTATATTTATATGTTAAATCTCTCTTCCTTCAATATTCTTTCATGAATTGTTCAAGTGACCAATGTCGTGTTTGCTAACTTTCAATAAATTTTACCACCCATACTTCTTATATGTGAAGTCATTACTCCCCATGGAATAAGCATATGAAACATATATAATTTCAAATTTATTATATTAAATTCATTCAACCATTTACTCAAAGGATATAAGTGAAGCACGAGAGTAAATGACAAACTACTCCAAAAAATATATAAGTGAAGATCAATATGTAGTCAAATAATTAAGTAGCTATGTGAAGACTCTCTCTCATAAAAAAATTAGATCTTAAGTATTTTATTCAAACATCAATCAAAACAAAATAAAATGACATTCCAAGGATAACACATATCATGTGAAGAAGAAAAAACTTAGGCTCAACCGAGGCTAACCGATAGTTGTTGAAGAAGAAAGGTGGGATGCTAACCGGGGCATCGTCAAGCTTAGATGCTTGAGACTTCTTGAAATATTAACTAGGGATGCCTTGGGCATCCCCAATCTTGAGCTCTTGTGTCTCCTTAATTCCTCTGATATCACAGTTTCCCTAATTCTTAAATACTTCATCCACACCAAACTCAACAAGAACTCATGAGATATGCTAGTATAAATCAATCCAAAACATTGTCATTCTCTACTGTGAAAAATCACTAGAATTATAATTTGGTATTGCATATTTAATACTCCTATCCTCAAATAATCATTAAACAAGCAAATATATGCAAACAATGCAATCATAACAGCAATCTGTCTAAACAGAACAATCCGTAAAGGATTAAGGAAGATCCATACTTATTTAACTCAAAAAATTCTCAAACAATTACCACACCGTAGAAAATTTATCTTAAACCATTTGTAAAAAATTCAAGATTTTATCTCATACTGACTTTCCAGAAGATTTCATACAATGATAGAAAACTTTATGTTTTCAAAACAACAACATATAGACTTGCAAAATAAGCATGGTAAAGGCTATACTTGACCTTTCTTATTAAACTAAAAGATGGAAAACATTATTGTAAATAACAGCAAGAAAATCCTAATAAAATAAAATGACGCTCCAAGCAAAACTCATATCATGTGACGAATAAAAATATAGCTCCAAGTGAGGTTACCGATAATGCCGGAGACGAAAAGGGGATGCCTTCCGAGGCATCCTCTAGCTTATTTGCTTGGGTATTCCTTGAATATTACCTTGGTGTGCCTTGGGAATCCCCAAGATTAGGGTCTTGTCACTCCTTATTCTGCTCATATCGATATCTCACCCAAAACTTGAAAACTTCAATCACACAAAATTTAGCAAAACTTCATGAGATAGATTAGTATGATAAAGAGCAAATCATTCACTTGGGTACTGTCAAAGACAAGATTCGTAATTATTCTCACATAATGCCTACTATACCTTATCATTTCCACAATTTTTATCACTTAATATAAGCTATGAAAACACTAAAACAAGCAAACTATGCATTGAAAGCAGAATCTCTCAAAAACAGAACAGTTTGTAAAGATCTGGACAATGACCATACCCCAGTAAATCAAAAAATTCCGAAACATTAGAAAAACATAGGAAATTTGTATACCAATCATGTGTAAAAATTTAGAATTTTATCGCTTCCAGTTAATTTTAAAAAAATTGTTACTAGAAGCAAAAGTTTCTATTTTTGCACAGAATTAAGTCAACTATCATCCACACTACCCCAAAGGCTTTACTTGGCACTTTATTGAAACAAAATCTATAAACAATTATTATTAAAATAGCTTAATCATGTGAACACACAAAAACAGTAGGTAATAGTGTTGGGTTGTCTCCCAACAATGCTTTTTAATGCCTTTTTAGCTAGGCATGATGATTTGGATGATGCTCACATAGAAGATAAGAATTGAAACATAATGAGAGCATCATGAAGAATATGACTAGCACATTTAAGTCTAACCCACTTCCTATGCATAGGAGTTTTGTGAGCAAACAATTTATGGGAACAATAATAAACTAGCACAGGAAGGCAAAACAAGCATGACTTCAAAATTTTCAACATAAAGAAAGGAAACTTGATATTAGTGAGATATGTAAAAGCATATGTTCCTCTCTCATAATAATTTTCAGTGGCATCATGAATGAATTCAACAATATAACTATCACATAAAGCATTCTTTTCATGATCCACAAGCATAGAAATTTTATTACTCTCCACATAAGCAAATTTATTCTCATCAATAGTAGTGGGAGCAAACTCAACAAAATAACTATCACATGATACTTGATTTACATAATCAATTTGAGCACTAAAACCATGATGACAAATTTGATGGTTATCATTATTCTTTATATCATACATGTCATCAAAATAATCATCATAGATAGCAACTTTGTTATCATAATCAATTGAGACATCTTCTAAAATAGTGGATTCATCACTAAATAAAGTCATGACCTCTCCAAATCCACTTTTATCATTGTAATAAGATTCAACACCCTCCAAAATAGTGGGATCATTACCTAGCGTTGACACTCTTCCAAACCCACTCTCATCAATATAATCATCATAAATAGGAGGCATGCTTCCATCCTAGTAAATATTCTCATGAAAACTTGGGGGACTAAAAATATCATCTTCATCAAACATAGAATCCCCAAGCTTATGGCTTCGCATATCATTAGCATCATGGGTATTCAAAGAATTCATACTAACAACATTGCAACCATGCTCATCATTCATGGATGTTATGCCAAACATTTTATTGTATTCTTCTTCTAAAAAAGTGGCATTCCTTTCCTCATTTTCAAGAAAGACATTATAAAGATGAAGCAACCTCAATTCCATTTTTTAGTTTTATTTTATAATCCAAACTAGTTATTAAACAAGGAACTAAAAGATTCAATTGCAAGATCTAAAGATATACCTTCAAGCACTCACCTCCCTGGCAACAGCGCCAGAAAAGAGCTTGATGTCTACTATGCAACCTTCTTCTTGTAGACCCTTGTTGGGCCTCCAAGCGTAGAGTTTTGTAAGACAACAGCAATTTTCCCTCAAGTGGATGACCTAAGTGTCGGCGTTCTGGGAACGGGGGTCCCCAGACTTGCCTGCCTGCGGCCCGCGGCGTGGCTCAAGGGGCGGCCCAGCATGGCCCATCTTCATTATCACGAGCTCAAGACCCTCACGAGGGTCCAAGCCTCGCGGGGAGGACGACAGGAGGCTTCCTCAGGCACGGCCTCGTCAGGCTGGCTCGCGAGGAGGCAGAGATATCAAGGCGGGGCACCTCGCGAGGTGCCCATGATGCAAGCCATGACGACCAAGGGCGCCAGGCGGGCGCCGGCCCGCGTAGTGTCCTTCTTTCCTCTTTGGTGCAAAGGGGGCAAGCGCAGGGGAGAGCATCAAGCAAAGGTATCCATTTCGGTGCAACAAGACCAAGACCAGCAGAACGGCAGGATGAAAGTCATCGTGGAGCCCAAGCCGGCGTCACCACCAGAGCCTTTGGCAGGCGAGGACCAACTTTAGTCAGGATAAGTGTACTAGTTGTTCCCCTTCAAAATGGCCAATTGTTGGCGCCCTTCCCGCTTAATATTTGGGAAGAGGCCCTGGGCCTTTGCCTATAAATAGGACAAGCCACCCACAAGGTGGAGGCATCTGGAAATCAATTAGATCCTCACCTAGAAACCAGTAGAGAGAGCGACTGAACTCCCCTAGCAGTTCATCGCACCAGCCAAGAACAGACCCTCGCGAGGCTGTTCTTCCTTGTACTGTTCATCATCAGCCCAAGAGGCAATCCACCACACCACAAACTAGAGTAGGGTATTACACCACAATGGTGGCCCGAACTAGTATAAACTTTGTGTCTCTTGTGTTGTTCCTTTGATTGCTTAGTTCCTAGCGAGGCGGTGAGGTGCAGGTAGGTAGAAGGCCGAATCTCCGTGCGCACCCCAGTGTTCGAATCTATAGGGTCTACCAGAACCAGAAATCCGCCATTTGGCACGCTAGGTAGGGGTGCACCGGAATTTGTCTTCCACCGCCCAGTTCTTCACCGACCATCATGTCCATGTCAGACGCTCGTCGGGCCCGCGCCGAGAGCCGAGCCGCTCTCGCTTCCCGCGTCGCCCAGACGGCCCCCGTCGGCGGCCACCCCCGCCGTTCCCCGTCGCCCGCCGTCAACGCTACCACTGACCCGACGGGGAACAAGCAGTAGGCATCGTCCCAGCATCCGTCCATGAGGCGAGACGGCTGCACTGCCACTCCCTCGCTCGCCCCGGCCGGCTCTTCGTCCCACGCGCCCTGCGCGGCCATGGAGGCTCGGGCTGCGCTCATCGCGGCAAACGAGCTCCTGCGCTACCGCCCGGTCGACGACGTCTACAAAGAATGGCTCGACTGTGTCGCTGAGCTCGTCCGCGCCGTCCTTATCGCTGCACCGCGCCCCGCCCTGCGCGAGCAATGAAGGTCCGGGGGCGCCTCTGCCGCCTCCCCCTCAAGAAGGTGCCCTGGCCCCAAGGCGCGTGGCCCCTGGACGGAACCCACCCCGTCCGGCGCCAGCGCAGCAAGAGCGAAGCTGCCAAGAGGTCCCTCGCCCCCAAGAAGCTGCCCGAGTGCTCCCTGCTCCAGTCCGTCGCGACCACGCTCCCGTTCCAGCATGCCAAGACCCCGCGCTGCTCCCAGCTGCAGCGCACGGTGGCCTGCAAGACCAAGCTCTTCGCCACCAGAGGCCTCTCATGGCCACAGCAGGCTGCCGCGCCTTCACCACCGAGCTACGCACCGTCGTGTGGCCCTGCAAGTTCAAGCCGGACCTGCCTCCTCGCTACGATGGCACGGCCGACCCCGCGGAGTTCCTCCAGCTCTACGAGCTGGGCATCGAAGCTGCCAATGGGGATGAGAAGGTCATGTCAAACTGGTTTCCCATGGCACTCAAGGATGGGGCCCGCACCTGGCTCCTGAACCTGGCCCCAGGCACGATATCCTCCTGGGACGAGATGCGCACCCGTTTCATGGCTAAAGTTGATGTGGGATGGCTTTGGCATCACTGTCGAGCCCACGTCAATATGAGATCTTTGCAAAGTCTTATCAAGGGGGACCATGTTCATGGACTAACAAATGTTAGTTTTGCTAAAGATCGTGCTTGCAGTGCTTGTATCAAAGGAAAGCTTCATGAAAAGGCTCACCCTCCCACCACTATAATTTATTCGAAGAGACCCTTGGAGCTCCTTCACATGGATCTCTTTGGGCCCCCATACTTTGATAGTCTTGGGGGTAGAAAGTATTGCTTGGAGGTTGTGTGTGATTATTCAAGATATACTTGGGTATTCTTTTTCAAGAGGAAGAGTGAGACTCAATAAACTGTCATCGACTTTGCAAATGAAGCTCAACGTCAATATGATGCAAAGATCTTGACAATAAGAAGTGACAACGGCACCGAGTTCAAGAACTACACCTTGGATGAGTTTCTTAGTGATGAGGGGATCAAGCATCAATATGCTGCTCCATATACCCCTCAGCAAAATGGTGTCACGGAGAGGAAGAACCGGACGTTGATGGATGCGGCAAGGACCATGATGGCAGAGTTCAAGTCTCCATACAACTTTTGGGCCGAAGCCATCAACACAGCATGTCATGCATCCAATCGGCTCTATCTCCGTAAAGGCTTGAACAAGACTCCTTATGAAATACTCATCGGTAACAAGACCAACCTCAAGTACTTCTGGGTGTTCGGGTGTAAGTGTTTCATTCTCAAGAAAGGTGTTCGTTTGTCTAAATTCGAGGCTAGAGCTTATGAGGGCATATTTGTTGGTTATGCTTGAAACTCTCATGCTTACTGTGTCCTCAACAAGTCCACCAGACTCATTGAGGAGATGTGTAACCTAGAGTTTGACGAGAATAACGGCTCCCAAGTGGAGCAAAGTGGTACTTGTGATGTAGGTGATGAAATTCCTCGCCAAGCCATAAGAAGAATGGGTACTGCTCATATCCTACCCATTAAGGAACCCCTTGTGGCTGAAGGAGAAGGACAATGCTCCACTCAAGTGGAGCCATCACCAACCCAAGACCCACACGCTTCCGAAGAACATAGTGAAGGCCCTCAACCTCGTGAACATGACCAAGGGCAAGATCAACCTCAAGATGGTGATGATTCACCAAATGATGCCCAAGGTCAAGTTCTCCCCCTCGAGCAAGTTCAAGATCAAGAGCAAGCTCAAGATCTTGAACAAGCTCAAGACGGCGCTCAAGATAATCAAGTGAATCCTCCTCCCTCCACATCCGAGGAGGAATTAGAGCGTCGTGCCGCGAAGATCGCTTCCAAGCTCACCACCAAAGGTCATCTCATGGAGAATGTGGTTGGAAGCCTAAGAAAGGGGGTAAGCACTCGTAGACAATTAGCAAACTATTGTGAACATCACGCGTTTGTCTCTTGTGTTAAACCCCAAAAGGTCTATGAGGCGCTCGAAGATTCGGATTGGCTCAATGCCATGCATGAAGAACTCAACAACTTCGAGTACAACAAGGTGTGGAGATTGGTGCCAAGGCCATCGGGGAACCACAACGTCATTAGAACCAAGTGGATTTTTAAGAACAAGCGAGATGCTCATGGGAACATCATTCGCAACAAGGCAATATTGGTAGCACAAGGCTACTCCCAACAAGGTGAAACCTTTGCTCCCGTTACCCGCCTTGAATCCATTCGTTTGTTGATTGCTTATGCCTCCCATCACAACTTTAAGTTACAACAAATGGATGTGAAAATTTCTTTTCTTAATGGTCCTATTAATGAGTTGGTTTATGTCAAGCAACCCCCCGGGTTCGAGGCCTTAAACAAGCCCCACGTGCATGGTATGACCACCTTACCGAGTTGTTACAAGATCATGGATTTGAGGTTGGGCAAATCGATCCCACTCTTTTTACTAAGAAGGTCAAAGGGGAGTTGTTTGTATGCCAACTATATGTTGATGATATTATCTTTGGTTCCCCTAACAAAGCTTTCAATGAGGAATTTGCCGCTCTCATGACCTCTAAGTTCAAGATGTCTTCGATGGGAGAGTTCAAGTTCTTCCTTGGTTTCGATATCAAACAAAGAAGAGAAGGTACCTTCATCAACCAAGCCAAATACACTCAAGACATGCTAAAAATATTCAAGCTAAGTGATGTCAAGCCGGCTTCTACTCCAATGCCTACCAAGTGCCAACTTGACATTGATCCCAATGGTAAAGCGGTGGATCAAAAGGTATATCGCTCCATGATTGGATCCTTGATTTACCTTTGTGCATCTAGACCGGATATCATGTTGAGTGTGGGAATTTGTGCACGGTTTCAATCCGCACCGAAGGAAAGCCACTATGTGGCGGTCAAGCGAATCTTGATATTTGGCTCATACCCCAAACTTTGGCTTATGGTACCCAAGAGGAGCAAACTTCAAGCTTGAAGGTTATACGGATTCCGATTGGGCGGGAGACAAAGTGGATAGGAAGTCCACTTCCGAAGGGTGCCAATTTCTTGGTTGCTCTTTGGTGAGTTGGTCTTCCAAGAAGCAAAGTTGTGTGTCTCTCTCGTCCACCGAAGCGGAATATGTGGCGGACGGTAGTTGTTGTGCACAAATCCTATGGATGAGGCAAACTTTAAAGGAGTATGGTGTCATTTGTGACAAAGTGCCTCTTTGGTGTGACAATAAAAGTGCCATCAAGATTTCTCTCAACCCGGTGCAACACTTCAAGACGAAGCACATTGAGATTCAGTATCACTTCATCCGGGATCATATTAGGCGAGGGGAGATCAAGCTCAAGTATGTTAACACTCATGATAACCTTGCAGATATTTTCACGAAGCCCTTGGATGAAGCAAGATTTCGCAAGTTAAGGCATGAGCTAAATATCATTGATTCGAGCAATGTGACTTGAGCCCTTGCACACCCCACCTCACTCAACTTGTTATCTAGTTTAGGTGGAGGAATGGACATAGGGGGAGTGTTGTTCTCTCAATGAACTCTTCCTCCCCCCATTATGCATAAATTGATCAACTCTTTCACATTAGCCATTTTTTATGGTACTTGTACTTCAAACACGAGTTTTGGTCATGGACCCAAGGATAATTCTTCGTGGTGCCATACCAATTGACTCAAACATAGGTGGCTCCGGCCACCGCCCTCCCCTTGGAGAAGTTGTGTTTCGTAGCTGGTCTTCATTGTCGTCTGGCTTCCTCTTCTCCTTGCCGTGTTTGGGTCATCGTTTGGGTTTGCCTCTTAGTTAGTCGGTGTTTTTCAGGAGGTTGTTTTGCTTTTTCTCCCTTTCTCTCATGTGTTCTTGCACTTTCTTGGTTTATGGTACTACCATGGTGAGCCACGGTACTACCGCAGGAGTTGGTGGCTCTACGTTTAGTGTGTGGCCCTCCAAGGGCACGGTACTACCGCTACCTCTATGGCAGTAATTTTTTACTGCCGCTGAAAGAGCGGTACTACCGCCCAGCATGCGGTACTTCCGCCCGGGCGGTACTACCGAATGACCCGCGGTACTTCCGTGCCCACGCGAGTGGGTGGGGGTTAAGAGCAAGACAGGGGGAGTTCTAACTCCCCCATACCCATTCATCTCTATTCCCCACCCCGTCTCTCTCTCCTGCCCAAGAACGGCGCCGGAGGCCTTCGCCGAATCTCCATCTCCGGCCGCTCTCCTCGGATTCCGACCGGTGGGATCGTTCCCCACCCCGCCCTCTTGCCATGGACCAAGGTTTTCCCCAAGTTCCTCTTCTTTTGTCCTTCCTTGTGCTTTCAGGTTTTTGGGAGATGCATGTGGTGTTCTTGAGTTTTCTGGGTAAATCTATGCAAGTGCGATTCATAGGAGAGTGGTAGTGTAGTTTGCATGCTCTTTGGATAGTCAAAATAGTTCCAGTTGATCAACGGTAGTACCGATGTTGTCGTGCGGAGGTTCTAGATCCAGATCCGCGACCTCTGTCGTGGTTTTCGATCCACACGGTACTACCGCTCCTCCTGGAGCGGTACTACCGCAGCCTCGCCTGGTTCTGACGCCTTGCGGTACTTCCGCACCTTGGTGCGGTACTACCGCTTGGCGTTCGGAAGTAAAAAATTACTTTTGCCCCAAGCACGGTACTACCCTGCCACCCCGACACGGTACTACCGTGGCTGGATCAGATGTAATTTTTTACATCCGTAACCCTGCCGGGTACTACCGTAGATTCATCCAGCGCCCTTTTGTGTTGTCTAGATCTCATGCTGTGTGTTTCTTTTGGTTTGGCCTCTGTATTTTGTTTTGATCCGTCTTGTTCCCGTGCGTGTTTTTGTGTCTTTGTGTCTAGGTGGTGGCTTCGGCTCTTTTGCTCGTCGCCCGAATCCCAGCCATGACACAGGGTCTAAGTGGCTGCGCAACCTAGATGAAACTCCAGAGGGGTCCTCTTGTTCCCAACGCAGGACCAAGCACACCGCCAGCAAGCAGAAGGAGCCCATCATGGGCATGGATGAGATGCCCCAGGCCGAGTTTGTGATTCGAAGGAAGATCAATCCCTATGTGACTCCCCGGGCTAGCTCGCGAGGCAATGATCTCTTCTGGAACAAGCAGCAGAATCTGATCTATATGGATGTGATCAAGGCCAAGCAGAATAACTACGTCGAAGTTCACTGGATAGACATGCATCATATGAGGCAGGACAAGCACCGTGGGTACTTTGGAGAGGCCTTGGATCTTGTGGAGCAGTTCGGCATTGAAAACATGCTCACCTTCCACAAGGATTTTGATCCAGAGATGATAGCACAGGCTCGAATCCGTCGAAGATCAAGTCTCCGCGGATGTCTGTTGTGTAGTTCAAGTTTCCGAACCTGATCTGGTGGCCAGGGGCATAGCTATCGATCTGCTCCAGGTGGCCAAGCGAATTGGCCGGCAGTGCGAAGCCGCCGAACACGAAGATCTGGCCGGGGAGAAAAGTCTCCCCCTGTACCGTGTTGTTGACGATTGAAGACGCCATCGAGCCTTGAAGCGACGACACAGAGGAACTCTCAATGAAAGCACCAATGTCGGTGTCAAAACCGGCGGATCTCGGGTAGGGGGTCCCGATCTGTGCGTCTTAGGCTGATGGTAACAGGAAGCAAGGGATACAATGTTTACCCAGGTTCGGGCCCTCTCGATGGAGGTAAAACCCTACTTCCTGCTTGATTAATATTGAAGATATGTGGAATACAAGAGTAGATCTACCACGAGATCGTAGAGGCTAAACCCTAGGAGCTAGCCTATGATGGTATGATTGTAATTGTGATCGGCCTTCTAAGGACCATGCTCTCCGGTTTATATAGACACCGGAGAGCTAGGGTTTACATGGAGTCGGTTACAAGGAAGGAAATATAATATCCGGATCGCCAAGCTTGTCTTCCACGCAAAGGAGAGTCCCATCCGGACACGAGCCGAAGTCTTGAGTCTTGTATCTTGACGCTTCTATAGTCTGGACGATGTATATAGTCCGGCTGTCTGGATACCCCCTTATCTAGGACTCCCTCAGTAGCCCCTGAACCAGGCTTCAATGACAATGAGTCCGGCGCGCAGTCTCGTCTTCGGCATTGCAAGGCGGGTTCTTCCTCCGAATACTCCAAGGTTATTATCGAACACGTAGGCCGTGTCCGGATCTGCAAAATGGTCTTCTCATACCACCGTAGAGAGAATGATACTTCAGATGACAACGTTTTAAACGACGTGACATGTTCTTATGGTTGGGCCATACTCGAACCGTTTTTCCACAACCAGCCACACCGTATACTGCGAGGCGGTTTCCTTAACACGTCTTGTCGAAGCGAAGATCGTGTCCCCTTATCACGGGATTCTCATCAATACGGGTAGGGGTAATCCAACCGTACCGCTAGCCGCGGCGAGAGGGAGGCGAGCGGGTTCCACCAGGCAAGTGGGCAGGCGCAAAAAGCTCTTACCTTCCCTTATAAAGGGATTGGGCATCTTCCTCTTTCACCCGCGCCTTCTCTTTCCGCTAACTCGTTCCCCTCTGCTCGAGCCCTAACGCCCGAGCGCTTTTCTTTTCCATCGAAGAGAGGGTTTCCAAAGATGTCCAGATCCGGAGCAGGAGGCAAATGGATGGCCTCTACTGTCTGGGAGAAGGATATCAAGAAGCACCGGAAAGCCGGGTATCTGGCCAAGAAGATTGGCCACCATCTCCCACCAGCGGGACAGATTGTCCCTACTCCGGAGCCCCACGAGAGAGTCGTGTTCCTTCCCCATTTTGTCCGCAGGCTCAGGTTTCCCCTCCACCCATTTGTACATGGAGTCATGTATTACTATGGGGTTGATTTTCATGATCTTTCCCCCAACTCTTTTCCCAATATCTCGACGTTCATCGTCGCATGCGAGGCCTTCCTCCGGATTCCGCCTCACTTCGGCCTGTGGTTGAAGATTTTCAATGTGAAGCCCAAGGTGGTGAGTGGCGAACACGCCGAGTGCAGTGGCGCCATGGTGATCAAGATGCCCAAGGTATTTTGGCCGAAGGGCACTTTTAACGACTCCGTCAAGGAGTGGCAGCAGCAGTGGTTTTATATCACCGAACCACGCAGCGAAAAGTGGGCAGCAGCTCCTGAGTTCAGATCCGGAGCTCCACTGCGTCTTACATCCTGGCCCAAGAAGGAGTCGAACTGGTGCGCGTCTGATGAGCTATCACTGCTCCAGACGCGTGTTCGGAATATGGTCGATAAGGACGTCAAGCTTGTTTACATGGTCCAGGTGATGCTAGTTCGCCTGGTTCTCCCTTGCCAGCGTCGAGCCTGTACTTTATTGGAATTCGACCCAACCGAGCACCAAACCCTCCGGGAGCTCTATGATTCCTCCCACGAGGATATCTAGAAGTGCTCATTAAGTCAGGCAAATGGCCGGATTCCGCCGAGGATTGGGGGTATCAATGATCCCATTCTCCAAGCCCGGTAAGTCACAGCCACGCCCTGTCCATCCATGCTTCAGTTGGCATGTCTTGAGGGGCAATTCTAATCATGTCTCGTCGTGACCTCAGGGATGGATAAAGAAGGTGGAGCGGATACAATGTCCGGCTCCACTGTCGGAGGAACCGGCCGGACCTCTTCTAACGAAGATGCTGGTCCCCGCGCCTTACAAGGCGCCCGAGAAGGAGGCCTCCAAGAAGGTCAAGAAGACCCGGAGTGGCCTCCGCTGTCGCGAGGCTTCGGACGCCAGGTCCGAAGGCTCCAGCGAGGCTCCTTCCGAAGACGAAGAGGAGGGGGCAAAGGAGGACGAGCCTTGCTCTGCAGGCGGGAAGAAGCATGCAGCTTCCCCATCCCTGGAGGCCGAATCGCCCAAGAGAGGGCAAGGTTCCCCTTCAGAGGCATCCACCCCGGCTGCCGATAATAGCCCGGAGTGGGATCCCAAGGCCCAGCCCCTGGGAAAATCGTAAGTAACCGAAATCCGAATACGCCAGTGTATCCAGGGTCGTCTGGGCATAGTAATTTTAACTGTCGCCACACTTCATACAGCCCGACGGGGTCTCCTGCTGGACAGTCCTCATCAGAGGATTCATTGAGCTCGAATGTTGTGGCGAGCGAGACACCTCCGCGGACTCCTTTTCCGAAGTTTGGGCGCGACACCGAGGTGTCGTCTCAAAGAGGCTCAGAGTCGGATAAGGTTCTGGAGGCCTCTAAGGCTCCAGAATCGGGCGAGCGGCCACCTTCCATGAAGGGAAGTTTGACCACTCCGCCGGCAACTTCTGTCTATGCAGAGCTGCTGGTGGCCTGTTGACAGCGTTAAAGAACGCGTCCGTCGTCGATGAACATCGGACCCTTATGGGTATGGTGGTTGGAAAGATTCAGGCTGCCGAAAGCGGGCTGAATGAGTCCCGTCTTGGCCTTATAAAGGCCTTTGAGTTATGGTTTCTAAGGAACCTTGAAAGAATTAGTATGATATGAGGAGTAGCCCCTGATACACTGTCCAGAAAAAGAGAGTCAGGCAGGGGATCAAATCCTCTATTGTAATGGGAACCTCTTTTTTTAATGATGTATACCCATGTATTTGAAAACAGGCATCTGCAGAGAGGATGGCTGCGCATGACGCGGAAGTGTCCGAGCTGAAGGAGAGCCTGAAATGGGCCAAAGAAGAACTTGGTCGTGTGAAGAAGCAATTGGAGGAGAAGCAAGGTATGTTTGAACATTGTCTTGCATTGGGCACAAATGAATAAGTGTGCCTATTGAAAAGTATTTATGTTATACGCCCTAGGAGCGAGTGCCGAATATGAGGTGCTGAAGAAGGCAGCGGCTGATGCCCAAGAGAAGGCTGCCACCGAACAGGTGCTGCGTGAAAAACACGAGGCCAGGGTCGTCATAGCTGAGCGGGAGCTTCATGATGCTGTGACAAAGAGCGAGAGCTTGGAGCAGAGTCTAGTAGGGAAAGAATCCGAACTCGCTCAAGCTCTCCAAGCTACGGAAGATGCTCCGGAAGAAGCCCGAGGTGCTGTACGGGACATTGAGGAGGCCCGGAAAGTTGCGGCTGGTAAGGCATGTTGTATCTATGGTCATTATGATGTTATAGTATGTAGAACTCTAAGCGGCAAGCTGAATTCTTGATTTTACAGGGGCGTTTGCGGATCTGCCCCGCAGCATATCAGATGCTGCCCAATTTTACCGGACCAAGGAGAGGGAGTCTGCGGGGATGTCGGGGGTTGGGTGCAACATATGCCAATGGATGGCTTATCATGGTGGGAGCGAGTAGAACGTCGCCGGTGCCTGGAAGCGGGATGAGGCGTAGACACGTACGCCAGCAAACTTTACCCAGGTTGGGGGCTCTCCGTGGAGATAATACCCCTACTCCTGGTCTGCGGGGTCTCCGCATGATCACTAAGGCACTAGTGATACAAGTGCTCCTCGAGCTGTGTCTAGGGGAAGGAGGAGGCAAGGCTAGCTCTTCTCTGCCCTAGGATTCTGGCAAGTTCTATCAGAGTGGGAACCCTTTGCATGGGTGGCCTGGGGGGTTTATATAGGCCTACCCCCCAGGGGTACAATAGTAATCTATGCGGCTGCCGGGCCCGGCTATCAGTGTCTCCAGCCTCCGGCTTCTCTGCCGACCGTTGGGGCCCTCCGCCTGGTGGGCCCCGCCGACTGGTTGGCGGCTGTTCACTGTAGTTGTATCCCCAGTGATGGGGGCTTGGTCATCGTTAGCGTGGCTACAGTCCCACCGCTTGGTGGGAGGACACTGTAGCCACACCTGGTCTTGTCAGTTTAATGGCTTGCTTGCCTCGGGGCAAGGGACGGCCGCCTACTAGGGGCCGGCCCCTCTCTGCTCCGCCTGGTCGAACTTTCGTCGTCTTCCCCGGGGTCACTGTCTGATGGGGCCCGCCTCTGGCGGGCCGTACCGACAGGCCGTCATGGGGAACAGGGCTCCGCCTACTAGGAGCAACGTCAAAGTAGATATGGCACAGTGCTCCGTCGTGCGGAGATCTCCGCCCCTATGGAGTACTGTAGCCATGCCCGTCTCGAGCGTGGGAGGCGACGTGCTTCACTGTAGCCATACTTCGTATTGTACTCCCGATGGGAGCTCGGCCGCCCCATGGTTGTGAGGTGGCCGCCTTCCCGTTGCCGCCCTCTCAGGAAGGCGGCCGTCAGGTGCCGGCCACTCGGAGTGCCGTAGTCTTGGGTCACCCTCCCTCTGGCAGCCGGCCACTAAGCCAGCCGGCCTTAGAGGGCAGAGTTTCGTCTTGGGGCTCAGCTAGGCAGAGCTGGCCCAAAGTCTTGATAAATCATGGGCCTCAGGTGAGCCTACCCGTGGCCCATTACTCCGACAGTAGTCCCCGAAGCCGCTGACGCGTCATGGTCGAGGGGCGGCGAGGTCTCAGTGGCTTCCCCCCTCCCCGTGCTCGGGGAAAACGTCCACCGCCTGGTGTCCAGCCGGCCGCTCGAGCTGGCCTCTCCCAGGCGGAGCTTAAGTGGTCGATTTTTGAACTCCAAGGCGGGAAACAAGTGGCGTGTCTGTCAAGCTTCCCCAGGCAGCCGCCCGCCACTGACGTGCCATGCAGCGCACGTCAGCGCATGGTCGAGGGGTGCGGCAAAGTTCATGCGCCCCCTCCCACTCTTCTTCTTCTTATCTTAGCCTCCGCTGCTGCTGCTGCCGTAGCGCCGCCGTCGTTGCTCGATGCCGACGCGTCTTTCCTCCCCGCGCCGCCAGCCGGACCCATGGGCGACTGGGATGGATCGATCGTGATCGGGGATCACATTGCTTTTCTCTGAGACACGCGTTGTATGCCCAGCGCAACCTTCGTCAAGGCGCGGGTGCCACCGGAGACGGAGATCTCGCTGGCGCCGCAGGAAGGCGAGCGGGTCGTTTTCCGCTCGCATTTCCTGCGGGGCTTCGGCCTCCCTGCGAGCAAATCTTTCCGCGCCTTCCTCAATTTCTACAACCTTTATCCCCATCACCTCACGCCCAACACCGTGACCTTGCTGTCCGCCTTCGTCACGGCGTGCGAGGGCTACCTCGGCATCCTCCCCACAATTGAGCTGTGGGGAGCATTCTTCTATGGGAAGCTCGGCACCTCCGCCAAGGAGACGGCATCCGAGTGCGGGGGATTCATCGCCATGCACCGACCGGCGAAACGGAACGCCTTCCCCGTCATCAAGCTGGCACAGTCAGTGAATATGTGGCAGCAGTCCTATTTCTACATCGAGAACGTGGACCCTGCTGCCGACTTCCTTAACCTGCCGGCCTACGAGGCGGGCCCCCCACCGGATCCCACGTCTCCTGAAAGTACAAGCCCAAGCCGGTGTCGGCGGACGTGGCGGCCGCCATCGTCCGACTCCGACTGCTCCAGGAGTCGGAGGGCCTCATGGCCTCCGACCTTCTCGTCGCCTTCGTGGAGCGCCGGGTCCTTCCGCTCTAGAGCCGCCCTCATCCGATCTTCCGGAAGGGCGGAGATCGCGACCCGTGCCGGCTGTTCATGAAGGGAATGCCACCCGCTGAAGTCTTGCAGATGGCGAACGAAATCTCCGACCTCAAGATGTCGGAGAAGGAGTGGAGGTTCGGGAAGCGGCCATACTCTCGCCACAACCCGCCTCTTGTTGTAAGTTTCTTCTACTTTGTTTTTCTTTGTGACGCCGCTTCTTCAAGACTTGATTCCTTCCTGGTTGCAGATTTACATGTTCGAGGCACCGGCCGCCCTCCTGGGGCCGGGTGACAACCTCCAGGCGGACAGGGCGGAGAGTGACCTGGACGACCCCGACTTGGGGGTGGCCGCCCTGGTCGACGACACGACAGGCGGCGGCGGCAGAGCGGACGGTGGTGGCGGAGCAGGCAGCTCCGAGGGAGGCGGCGGCGTGGAGACCTGGCCTGACGACGACGAAGACGAAGATGAGCCGCGCCCCGCACGGAGCTCTGCCACCACCGGCGCTGGCCCCTCTTCTGGGCCGCCCGCCCCAGGCGGCAAGCGCAAGCGGAAACAGGGCTCGACCCTGTTCGGTAGCGCCCCGAAGAAGCACAAGAATCCGGCCGCGGCGACCAGGCGGAAAGAGACCGCGGCCAGGGCGACCCAATATCAAAGGCAGCCGAAGGTGCCAGTTATGGTGTCGGCGTAAGCATCATTCCTTTACCCCTTACTTTTTTCATCAATTTGTCATGAAAATCTTCTGACTTGTCCTCTTATTTCACGGCCCCGCTGACCCTTGAGAAGTCGGTTGCCGGCTCGGTCCTCAGGTCGGTAGAGTTCTCCTCGACCAGCCGGCGCATCGACCCGGCCGCCGACCTCCAGGAGGCAACAGAGCGGAATGCGCGGGAGGCGCGCGACGAGGCGGAGGCCGACCGCCTGGCCAAGGAGCAGGCAGACCTGTCAGCCGCGTCTGCCGCGAGGGCGCTGGCGCAGGCGGAAGCTCAGGCCGCAGAGAGGGAGCGGCTCGCGGAGGCCACCCGACGCCAAGAGCCACTACTTGTGGCCCCCCTGAACACTGCGTCACCTCCGCCTGACTTCGAGGTGGCAGCCGGAGGAGGCGGCGGCAACTACCCGATCCAAGAGCGGGGGGGCGGCGACGTAGCCATGCCGGACGTCTTCGTGCCGCCGCCCCCGTCGCCGCCGCCAGCAGCCAGCGAGCCGCGGGATGAGCAGCCAGTGGCGCCGCCGGTGCCACCGGTCGAAACCGTGGTGGCACCGGTCCTGGTTCCCGTGGTCCGCATCCCCACGCGCCGCTATCTGGAGAAGGCGGCCTCGGCGCCGCAGCCGCAGGAGATCGGCGCCTCGAGCTTGTCGGCCCTTGACACCGAGGCGACCAGTGCCGCGCCCGTGGGCTGGGTACGTGGGGGCGGAACTGGCGCCCTGAACGAGGCGTCTCTTGACATCCAGGCCAAGCTCTGGGCGGAGGCAGTGGCACTCAAGCGCTGCAACGAGGCCTACTTGGAGTCGCGCACCGCCATCCGAGTAAGCCGTCTTGTGGTGCTCTCTTCGAATGTTCTTCTTTGTTTCTTTCATAGGGGCACGCAAGCGCACCCACTGGGTGTAATCCCCAAGTTCCGGGTCGGCTGTTGAGCAGGCGGGTTGGAACTTTAACTTGTAGTCGCCGATTACTGATTTTTGCTTTGTTGTTTCTTCTGCAGGATTATCATAACCTTCATGCGACCGCCTACAACTCCAAGGTTCGGGAGCTGGAGGCGCAGATGGCTCATCTCGCCGAAAGCCGGCGTAAGTCTCTTTCTTCTTTCTTCGCGGGGGCGCGCTGGCGCACCCGTGGGCTGTAGTCCCCGAGGTTCGGGCCGACTGTTGAGCAGTCGGGCCGAATCTCCTTAGTTGTTCTTTTTTCCTTGTTGGCTACTTCTTTTCCGCGGGGGCGCGCTGGCGCACCCGCGGGCTGTAGTCCCCGAGGTTCATGCCGACTGCTGAGCAGTCGGGCCGAATCTCCTCGGTTATTTCTTTCCTTTATCTTGTCCGCTTGACTGATGCCTTCCTCTTTTCTTTCTTTCTTCAGAGGCGAATGCCGATCTGCAGCAGCAGCTGGGCGAAGCCAAGACCGCCCTGCGTGGCAAGGAGGCGGAGTGCAGCAAGCTGGCGGAGGAGCGGGACCGCCTGGTCGCCCAACTTGCCGAACAGGCGGAAAGCCTCAAGGCGGCCCAGCTGAAGGCGGAGACGGCGGAGACCAGCCTCCTTGCTGAGTTTGAGCTCGACCGCTCTGCCTGGGCCGACAAGGAGGCCCAGGTGACGGCCTGCTTCAGCAGCATTGAGGACCTAGTCGATGGTAAGCCATATTCTCTTAGTTTCTTGCTTTGAGTTATCAGCCCTTGCTTATAGCCTTGGCCTTTTCTCCTTCTGCCCGGACAGACTTCTTCCCGGGCCATGTTGTAGCTGCTACCCAGATGATCGAATCCCAACGCGAGGAGCGAAGGGCAGAGGGTGCACGGATCGCCGCTGATGCCCCCCGGACCCTTGGTGAACAGGTCCTCAGCATTCAGGCCCGGCTTCAGCCTGCTCACCGCTTGCTGCGTCGCCTGCAGCGCATCGGAGCCCAGGCGGTCTCTGCCCTCTGGCCAGGCCTGCTGGCCCCCCGCATCCCAAGTCGGACGACCGACTGGCTGGAGGTGGCGGCGGGCCGCCTGGAGGCCTAGAAGGGCTCAGCAGCCCGGGCAGGAGCGCACCGGGCCTTGGAATTTTTCAAGGAGTGGTACCCTAGGCTAGATCTAGCCCAGTTAGCCTCGTTCCGAGTGCAGGCGCACGAGGAGCTGGCGGCGGTGGAAACAGAGCTTGTCAGCAGGGCGGCGGCAATCGCCGACTTCACCGACACCAGCGTCTTCGTCCCGGAGGTTGTCGAGGAAGGCGGTGAAGCTCCGCATGAATGGCTTGGGCTAATCCTAGAAGACAGCGAAGACTCTGCTGAATTCATCGCCTCCAGCGACGAGGGGGGGGGGGCGAGGAGGAGGAAGAGGAGGAGGAGGAGGAGGAGGAGGAAGACGAGAGCGACGTCGACATGCCGGAGGTCGGGGCGGACGGTCAACCCCAACCTGACCGGGCCTCAAGCAACAAGCGACGCACAGAGGTGCCGCCCACTACTAGAGGCGTTCAAGTGGGGCCGGACCTGCCGCCCGTTCCTCCGACAGGAGCTACCGACTCCGTCCTCCAGCACTCCAACGCTCCGCCTGCTGCCGGCGATCCCTCTGCTCAGACGGAGCCGCCTGCTGCGCCAGGTGGCGTGGCCGACTCCAACATTCAGCCGGAGCCCTTGGCCACGCCATCCGGCACCGGCCAGTCGGAGCCTTCTGCCGCGCCAACCGGCACCGCCCAGCCGGAGTCCTCTGCTGCACCTTAGAATTTTATCTGTTTTCTTCTTGCTATTCTGAACACTTTGGTTAAATTCGCACAATTCCACCCACGGGGTGTATATCGAACTCTGTTTGAATGCTGGCCAGAGGCCTTTATCCATGTAAAAATATGCTATCGTTGCTTATGCTTTGCTGTGCCGACCTCCACCCTTCTTTCCTTTTTCTCCTTGGTTTTTTCCTTTGCCGCCGACCCTTTGGTTTTGCTTTCGCCGGCCAGGTGGCCGCTCTACGGACCGTGGCTGGTTTGAGCATTCTAGGCGTTTGTCAGGGGGGCTAGGTTTTAACCATCCGGAGCTTCGGGTAGTAAGGTGGAGGCCGGCCGTCTGGCCGCCAAGCAGCCAGACGGCTAGGCGCGATGCCGCGTGCTACTATATGCGATTTCCTCCTTAGTCGCTTTTTCATGTGGGGCACCTCTTTGCGACCTTTGCCCACCATGCAGTCGCTCTGCGAGCTATGGCTTCTGACAAAGGAAGCTTTGGTGCCGGCACACTACTAGTCCGGCTGCGGGGGGCGGCATATTGTAGAAGGCGGCGAGGCTTCGGGCCGACAGGTCGAACCCGGTGCCAGGCGGAAAAAAAGACTATACATTCTCATAGGCATGATACTTATTGTATAGATAAAAGAGGGCAGTCCCCGAGCTCTTCTCAGGGAACCCGGAGTCTTTATACATAGTACAAAAGGTAGCGTGATACATACTGCTTTCAACTGTAAACCTTTGGAGGAGGTTTGCGTTCCACGGCCTCTCTGTTTCTTTGCCTGAATCATCTCTCTTGCGCACTCTGGGCTTCTGGGCATCGATCAGGTAGTAGGCATCGTTGCCCAACACCTTACTGATGATAAAAGGGCCTTCCCAAGGTGCCGAGAGCTTGTGTTGTCCGTCTGTTCGCTGGATCAGCCGGAGCACAAGGTCTCCCTCTAGGAAGGACCTTGGCTTCACCTTGCGGTTCTAGTATCGGCGCAGGCTCTGCTGGTAGATGGCCGACCTGCTGAGTGCCAACAGCCGGCCCTCTTCCAGCAAGTCGACCTCGTCTTCTCGCGCCTCCTTGGCGTCCTCCTCGGTGTACATGGTGACCCTTGGGGAGTCGAACTCGATATCCGTCGGGATGACGGCTTCGGCACCGTAGACGAGGAAGAAAGGCGTGAAGCTTGTTGATTGGTTTGGAGTTGTGCGCAAGCTCCAGAAGACGGCCGGCAGCTCGTCGAGCCAGTAGTCGGCCGATCGCTCCAGAGGCTCGACCAGTCGGGGCTTGAGGCCGGACAAAATGAGGCCGTTTGCGCATTCCACCTGGCCGTTTGAATGGGGGTGGGCAACGGATGCTAAGTCCAGGCGGATGCCCTGTGTTGCGCAAAAACGGGCCAAGGCTCCCTTGGCGAAGTTGGTGCCGTTGTCGGTGATGATACTGAGCGGGATGCCATACCGCGTGGTGATGTCGGCAATGAAGGTCACGGCAGTCGGCCCATTCAACTTCTTGATTGGTTTTGCCTCTATCCACTTGGTAAACTTGTCCACCGCAACCAGCAAGTGAGTGAAGCCACTGCGGGCCGTCTTGAATGGTCCCACCATATCCTATCCCCACACGGCAAAGGGCTAGGCTATGGGAATGGTCTTGAGTGCAGAAGCCGGCAGGTGTGGCTTTGAGCGAAACCTCTGGCACCCTTGACACTTCTGAACTAGCTCCTTGGCCTCTTCCATGGCAGTGGGCCAGAAGAACCCATGGCGGAAAGCTTTGGCCACCAGGGCTCTTGAAGCCGCGTGGTGGCCACACTCGCCCTGATAGATATCTCTGAGTATTGCTTGGCCTTGGTCCGACTCCACACACCGCTGATAAACCCCTGTTACACTTTGTCGCACCAGCTCTCTGTTGACTATGGTGTAAGCTGCAGCTCGCCTCTGCACCTGTCGGGCTGAGACTTCATCAGTTGACAGCTCTTTATTCACCAAGAACTTGAGGATTGGATGGGCCCATGAGGGCGCCGCAATTTCTTCGACTGCGACTACTGCAACTTGAATGAGGGCGGCTAGGAGGGGAGGCGGCGGGTTGGCAGCTGCTTCCGCTTGCTGTGTTGGAGAAGTCCCCGAGCCGACTGCTGAAGTCCCCAGGCCGGGTTCTGAAGTCCCCGGGCCGGGCGCGGCTGTAGCAGTCCCCGGGCCGCTTGTCGAGATCCCCGTGCCGGCCTTTGGGGCCCTCAAGTCGGATCCGACTGCTTCGGGAAGGGCCGGCACAAAGATGGAGTCTGAATCAGGATACGGCTTGACAGACGGCTTTAGAAGGCTGCGTAGGCCGACGCCGGCTGGTATTGCTTGTCGGGTGGAGCCAATCCGTGCCAGAGCATCTGCTTGCTCATTGTCATTTCTTGGCACATGAAGGAACTCGCACCCATCAAAGTATCCGCTGAGTTGCTGCACAAGGAAACGGTAGCTTGCCATGTTTGCATCCTTGGCGTCCCAGTCGCCTGACGACTGCTGCACCACCAAGTCGGAGTCACCATAGCATAGGATCCGGCGGATGCCGAGTTCCTTGGCAAGCCAGAGCCCATGTAAGAGTGCCTCATATTCTGCTACGTTGTTGGAGGCGGCAAAGTGGACTTGCAACACGTATTTGAGCTTGTCGCCTTTGGGAGAGGTGAGGACGACGCTGGCTCCTAGGCCATTGCGCATGTTCGAGCCATCGAAATGCATCCGCCAATGAGTGGAGTCTAGAGCAGGCGGCAAGTATTGGGTCTCAGCCCAATCCACGAGGAAGTCGGCCAACACTTGTGATTTGATGGCGGTACGAGGCTGGTAGTAGATGGCGTAAGGGGCCAGATCAATGGCCCACTTGGCCACTCGGCCAGAGGCATCTCGGCTCCCAATAATCTCAGCCAGTGGAGCTGTGCAAACAACAGTTATTGGGTGCTCTTGGAAGTAGGGCTTCAACTTCTTGGCGGCGAAGTGCACGCCGTAACACGTCTTCTGGTAGTGGGGGTAGTTTTGCTTGGAGGCGGACAACACTTCGCTCAAGTAATACACCGGTCTCTGGACCGGCAGTGCTTTGTCCTTCTCCTTGCGCTCTACCACCATGAGTATGCTGACAACCAGACTAGTGGCTGCAATGTAGAGGAGCATGGGCTCCTTCTCAGTTGGAGCCGCCAGGATAGGTGGGGTTGCCAACATTTTCTTGAGTTGGAGAAATGCTTCGTCCGCCTTGTCGTTCCACTCGAAAAAAGTGGTCTTCTTCATGAGTTGGTACAGGGGAAGGGACTTCTCGCCCAGCCGACTGATGAAACGGCTGACTGACGCCAAGCAGCCGGTGAATTTCTGCACGTCCAGCAGTCGGGTGGGCACTTTCATCATCTCAATTGCTTTGATCTTCACGGGATTGCACTCTATGCCGCGCTCTGAGACCGGGAAACCGAGGAGCTGGCCGGCTGGTACTCCAAAGACACATTTCTCCGGGTTGAGCTTGATCTGGAATCGGCGCAGGTTCTCAAAGGTCTCCTTGAGGTCCTCCAGCAGCGTGCCATGCTTCTCCGTCTTCACCACCACATCATCCACATATACATGAGCATTTCTGCCGAGTTTCTTGAGGAGGCACTTCTGCATGCAACACTGGGACGTGGCGCCGGCGTTTCTCAAGCCGAACATCATGGTTAGGTAGCAGAAGGCTCCAAATGGCGTGATGAAGGCGGTCTTCAGTCTGTCGGCCGGGTTCAGTTTTATCTGATGATACCCAGAGTATGCATCCAAGAAACTCAACAGCTCGCATCCGGCTGTGGAGTCTATTACTTGATCAATCCTTGGCAGAGCAAAGGGATCTTTAGGGCAGGCTTTGTTGAGGCTGGTGTAGTCAATGCACATGCGCCACTGTTTGTTCTTTTTCAATACTAGGACTGGGTTGGCCAGCCACTCTGGAAAGAATACTTCCATAATGAATCCAGCTGCTAGGAGCCGGGCTATCTCTTCTCCGACAACTCTTCTCTTCTCCTCTGACAGGCGGCGCAAGGGCTGCCTGACCGGCTTGACGTCAGGTCGGACATGTAGCTTGTGCTCGGCGAAATCCGTCGGAACACCCGGCATGTCTTTGGGAGACCATGCAAAGATATCCTGATTCTCACAGAGGAAATCGACGAGCTCGCTTTCCTATTTGCTGTCGAGGCCTGTGCCTACGACTGCGTGCCTCTCCGGGTGCTCTGGATCCAAGGGTATTTTCTTTGTTTCCTTGGCCGGCTTGAACGAGCCCTCAGCCTCCGACCCCTGGGGGGTGGGTGACATTTCCGGCTTCTTGCCTGCCAACGCCACCACCCGGTCAAGGAGCTGCTTCTCGGCAGCGATCACGAGGGACTCGGCCAGCCGGCTGCTGTCCGTAGCGCAGGCAATCGATCTCTTGTAGTCTTCGACTACTGTCAGGATTCCCTTGGTACTCGGCATCTTCGTCTTGAGGTAGGCGTAGTGGGGGACCGCCATGAACTTGGCAAGAGCAGGTCGCCCAAGCAGGGCATGTAGGGGCTCTCAAGGTCCACCACTTCAAACCAAACTGACTCTCGGCGGAAGTGATTCTTGTCTCCGAAGAGGACATCAATCTGGGTCTTGCCGATTGGTGAGCAGGAAAGGCCAGGGACTATGCCATGGAAAACAATCCGACTGGGGGTAGGCTGCTTCTGCTTGATTCCCAACTTCTCCATTGTGTCACGGTACAGGATATTGATGTTGCTGCCGCCATCTATCAGGATTCTGGAGAAACGGGCGGCCCGCCTCTCCGTTGCAAGGGTTGCTTCTAGGACCAGGGCATACGAACCGGGGGAAGGCATCACTTCCGGGTGGTCGGCCCTGCTCCAACTGATAGGCTTCTCGGACCAATGCATGAATTCTGGAGTACTGGAGGCCACTGCTTGCACTTCTTGCTGTTGTTGCCATCTGCTGCATCTGTCGTCGACCATGCTGGTAAACACAACATAGACTCCGTGCTCCTCCGGGTACTCGTCTTGTATGGCGCCAACTGGTCGGGCCGCCGACTGCTGGGGCTGAGGAGGAGGCAGTCCGGCAGGCGGAGGAGGCAGGAGTCCATCTCCCTTGGCGATTCTGGTGAGCCAGTGACACTTGCGAGTGGTGTGGTTGGAGGGCTTCGTGCCGCTATGGAATTTGCAGGGTGCATCCAAGGTTTGCTCATAAGAGAAAGCAGGCAACCAATTGGTCTTGCCGCCCTTCTGCCGCTTGGGGGCAGGCTGCCCTTCCGGCTGCTGGTCCTCAACCGTCGCCACCTGCCGGCTGGTGGAAGCCAGCTGGGTGGCCTTCCGCTTGTGTTCTCCTGGTTGCTATCGCCGACTGGTGTCACCAGCCGGGGTCCAAGGCACCTGAGGGGCCACCTTGCCAGACGCATCAACCAGGATTTCCGCCTTCATGGAGGAGTCGGCCGTGGCATGCTTGTCGGTGATGACCAGCAGCTCATCAAGGGTCTCGGGTTCGTCATAGAGGAGTCGGTGCTTGAGGAGGGTGCCCTCTCGGCACGCGGTAGTGAAGTACTCGATCGCCTGTACCTTGTGCACACCTTCATAGGAATTGCGCAGCTCGGTCCAGCGCGTGAGGTAGTCGCGAGTCGACTCCGTGGGTCCTTGGACGCACAAGGAGAGCTGTCGGGGTTTGGGAGCCCGCTTGTAGGTGCTGGTGAAGTTGCGAATGAAGACCTCGGTGAAATCAACCCAGTTGTTGATGCTGCGGGGCTTCAGGCTATTGAGCCACGTCCGGGCAGTGCCCTGAAGCATGAGCGGGACGTACTTCACGGCAACGCGCTTGTTGCCATTCGCTATACTGACGGCCGTGGAGTAGTCGACCAGCCAGTCATCCGGCTTCACGGAGCCGGTGTACTTGGGTGTGTCGCGTGGGAGGGTGAACCGTTTAGGGAAGGGCTCATCTCGGATTCGGGGGCCGAAACAGGGCGGGCCCAGCGCATCTTCTTCTTCGAGCGCCAGGGATCGGTTGAGACGATCGATCCAGTGGCGAGCATCATTCTCTCGGACTCCCTCCCGACGACCAAGGCGGTCATCGAGTGTCGGGTGCGTGACAGGAGGCGGAGTGGGGTATCTCGCTCGACAAGGCGGGGGAGGTGGCAGGTCACCTCGCCGCTCTACTTCGCGAGGGCGGCCGTCCTCGTCCCGCTCGATGGAGAGGTGCGACCAACTGCGGCTGGCAGCTGGCTCGTTGCCCTTTCCTCTGCGTGCGCCACCAGTCGGTGTTCGGGAGGTCGTCCCATGATCTCGGCGTGGGGGCGGCTCGTTGTTTCGTCCGGGTGGGACTTCGGCGCGACAGGCGGCCTCGTGCTACACGGCTGCCGCGTCTAGGAGCTTCTGAACTCGCTCCGTCATGAGGCGGCGCTCGTCGCCGTCGCATTTTTCCAGCTCATCCGTTACCGCCTGGGCGGCCCGGATGTTCTCCGCAGGCGTGGCGTAGACGGGCGCTCTGCCCCGAACATGCTGGCGACGGTCGCGCCGCGCCGCCGAACTGTGTCGAGGCGGCTAGGCCCCTCAGGAGCCGGCATGCCACCTACGGCCCGGTCCATCTGGCGCCGATAGGCGTCCGAAAGCCGGCGCATGCTGGCCAGGCAGCCAGCATTTTCGAGGAGCTGGAGGCGGCATGCCTCCAGCGCCTCAGCGTCCGCCTCCTCGGGAATGGGCGCCATAAGGTCGCGTAGAGCAGCGTCGAGGGGATCTTGAGTACGCTCGTCCGAGTGCCCCTCGCTGTTGATGACGAGCACCTCTGTGACAGTGCTCCCGCTGCTGTACTCGCGAGGAGGCGGCTCATCGTAGACCACCACGTTGGTGGGGAACGCGTCGAGCGATGCTGTGTTGGAGTCGACGATCATCGGATCGGTCGAGCCGACGGACTCTAGGTCCGCCGCAGGCTCGCTGGCGACATGGAGCTGGTCGAGGAGGCTAACGAGGCGGCTCTCAGAGCAGCTTGTGCCCGCGTCGGAAGCCGGCTCATCGGAGAGGTCGATCTCGCTGACAAGGTCAGGGAGGCAGCTTGCTGCGCAGGCGATCTCCACGCCGTGCAGCGCGTCGGTGCTGACGCCGTCGGGCGTGCTGGGTTGGCTTTGCTCGCCAGGATGGAACAGGGTTCCCGTCTAGAGCAGATCTCCAGGAGACGGTGCACCTCGCCCCACGGTGGGTGCCAAATGTCGGGGGTTGGGTGCGACATATGCCAATGGATGGCTTATCATGGTGGCAGCGAGTAGAACGTCGTCGGTGCCTGGAAGCGGGATGAGGCGTAGACACGTACACCGGCGAACTTTTCCCAGGTTGGGGGCTCTCCATGGAGATAATACCCCTACTCCTGCTCTGCGGGGTCTCCGCATGATCACCAAGGCACTAGTGATACAAGTGCTCCTCGAGATGTGTCTAGGGGAAGGAGGAGGCAAGGCTAGCTCTTCTCTGCCCTAGGATTCTGGCTAGTTCTATCAGAGTGGGAACCCTTTGCATGGGTGGCCTGGGGGGTTTATATAGGCCTACCCCCTAGGGGTACAATAGTAATCTATCCGGCGGTCGGGCCCGGCTGTCAGTGTCTCCAGCCTCCGGCTTCTCCGCCGACCACTGGGGCCCTCCGCCTGGTGGGCCCCGCCGACTGGTTGGCGGCTGTTCACTATAGCCGTATCCCCAATGACGGGGGCTTGGTCATCGTTAGCGTGGCTACAGTCCCACCGCTTGGTGGGAGGACACTGTAGCCACACCTGGTCTTGTCAGTTTAATGGCATGCTTGCCTCGGGGCAAGGGATGGCCGCCTGCTGGGGGCCGGCCCCTCTCTGCTCCGCCTGGTCGAACTTCCACCGTCTTCCCCGGGGTCACTATCCAATGGGCCCCGCCTCTGGTGGGCCATACCGACAGACCGTCGTGAGGAACAGGGCTCCACCTGCTAGGAGCAACGTCAGAGTAGATATGGCACAGTGCTCCGTCGTGCGGAGATCTCCGCCTGTACGGAGCACTGTATCCACGCCCGTCTCGAGCGTGGGAGGCGACGTGCTTCACTGTAGCCATACTTCGTCTTGTACTCCCGATGGGAGCTCGGCCGCCCCATGGTTGTGAGGTGGCCGCCTGCCCGTTGCCGCCCTCTCTGGAAGGCGGCCGTCAGGTGCCGGCCACTCGGAGCGCCGTAGTCTTGGGTCACCCGCCCTCTGGCAGCCGGCCGCTGAGCCAGCCGGCCTCAGAGGGCGGAGTTTCGGCTTCAGGCTAAGCTAGGCGGCGCTGGACCAAAGTCTTGATAAATCATGGGCCTTGGGTGAGCCTACCTGTGGCCCATTACTCCGACAGGGGAGGAACTTCTGGTCGTAGTATCTAGCGCCGAACTATTCGGTGCCTTTTATCGATCAGATGAAGCAGCTGGTCGAACTGCACCAGGTGGCTGAACTAGCCATGAAGGACTTGGTCATCCGGTTGTGGCCTGCAGAGCCAATTCCAAGCAGTTTCTTCGGACTCGTGAAGCAAATTGTGGGCGCCTGTCCTTGACTTGATATTATCAAGCGACCAGTCTGCATAGAAGGTGCATGAATGGCGCTTGCCCATGCAAAAGTGCATTGGGGGAAGCTTGACGCGGAGAAGCTGGTAACTGAGGGGCCACCGGAGGGTAAGGAGCATCGCAAGCCCGAACTGTATTATGAACGTGTAATGAAGGGTGCCCGCCTGGCGGCGGATAAGTGCACCAAAGACATTATATTTCCCTGAGGGCATTCCTGCCAATGTTTGTAATATGGGATAATGGCACCTTTATTATATGTTGCCTGTTTTGTTTGAACATATGTTCTTCCTTTGCGGCTGTTTATTGTAAATTCTGAGAGTTGGCCAGTCATCGGCTTCAGCCCCCACGTGAGAAGTACGGGGGTGTTCGGGGTATTTCTAAACACTCTTTATCCCATGGTTGGGTCCTTATAAGGAGGTGTTTCTCACCACGAACCAGGCAATCGGACTATAGGTCTTTACTACTCTCACTTAGCCATAGGAATTCGAGTATGGTCGGTGCAGCCCCTAGTGTTCGGAAGACCGGACTAGGGGCTCTATTGGCACCTGATTGGAAGACCGATCCGTCGCAATCTGCATTTTATAGTGGCGTTATGCAGAATAAATCTTTAAGGATTTTGCAACCTCTCGAAGAGCTGACCAGCTCTCGTCGCATCATGACAGTCGGTTTTCGGCTTTCACTACTGAGGTGCTCGTCCGGCAAAACCAGGACACTATCGTAGTAATTCTCCCAGCCTACCTTAGCCGACAGAACGGAACGTAAGGTACCAAAACATGGGAGCCGGGCAAACCCAACCAATGACCCAAGATATAATTCGGAGCTAATGCATATAGTGCTATAAGTTCGGGGTGCCGAGCTACCGAGAAGGTGGTCGGACTTTTATTGCCGTACTATGAGGCCCCTGGCATAACCAGGAGTAACATGAAGCATGGATGTCGTTTTTATGGCAAAGAGGCGTCGATGATAAACGACGGCCGGTGCATGTTTATTTAAGTCTACGCATTGCAGTAGGATGATATGACTATGCATATGAATGCGATTTATGATTAGGAAAAAGAGATGGTTTTCTGGCGGAACCTGTGGTGGCCGGACTGGAGGGGCTATGAATGGATCAAAGGCGAATCCGGACTGCCATCTACCTGCATGGTCCCATCCTTGTGTGTCCGGGATGACTTCACGTTGCCAAACTTGTTCTGCATAAAAGTTAGTTTGTGAAGGTAAGTGCGTGGAGGCTGCTGAACGTCCTCCTGTGGTTGGTCTAAAGGTTCCTGATCGGACCCTGGTGACCCCAACCGCTATTCGAGAAGTAGTCCGGACTCCTTAGTTGGTGTCCGGATAGTTGGCTGTCGTATCAAAATAATGATAGGCATTCCTGACTTGTTGCTCCAGCGACTGTATGATTTCCGCTCTAGTGGCGGGGTTTGGCCCTGCACGCAGGCGTGATTGTATCTCCGGTGCTAGCCTAATGGTTTACCATGTGGAATCTAGTCAACGTGGTTCATCCTATTAGCATACGGTGTGATACCATGTGGGGGGTGCGCCGATGACGTGGCTTTATTTTGTTGTCTGAAAACAACCGTTAGAGCGATGGGCCAATAAACCTGGCCTTTGCACCTGATGTTGTAGAAGGTGCTATTTGTAAATTCGTACCCGCAGGGGCTTTATGTGTTATGGAGCCCCTGCACTACTAGGTCTGGGGGTACAACAATTGAATTGACATGTTTTATATTATAGGGGGGGCTCTTGACTAGATGCCTCCCATCATTGTTTTCGGCACACAACCGGTCTCTTTGTTTTGAAGATCCAGCATTCTCTATTGGTGTGTTTTGTCGTCTATCTTGGAGTACCATGAATTGCACACGGTTTCCCGAGCCGTTTGTTGTCCTTTGGCCGGACTGGGGGTTGGGGGACTTGGCGCCAACTTCCTTGGCTTGATGTTTATGACCGCTGTGCCGAGGATTTAGGATGCCTCTCTGTGTATCCTTTTTGCTGGCTTAGACCGTAGTGGTGTGCGAACGTCGGGTTGTGTGCTTTTGGTTCTCCTGCTTAGGTTGAGATAGCCAATCGTGCCGTGTGTGCCCTTTGTTAGGGCGGTCGAATCTGTACTTTTTGGTGGCCAGCATCTTGGTCCACCTATCCATTAGCAAATCTTGGTCGGCTTTAAGCTGCTCTTGCTTCCTATGCAGATTCTTTGCAGTGGCTATGAGTCGTCTCTTAAAGCGAAATTGTTCCACTGGGTCTTCAGGCACACCGAATTCGTCATTGTCGAGGCTTACCTCATCTTTGGAGGGGGGGGGTATAGTTGTCCCTCTCCAAGTATCCCACCGTGGCATGTCCGGCCTGCTTGATGGTAGGCTGATCAGGACTGTATTCCTCTTGTGCACTATCCGGATCATCTTCAGGGTCCGTATTGATGTGGCGGGGTTTGGAGTGGCACCGAAGACGCCCATGTTTCGTTTTTCCTCCCGAGGGGTTGTCCTCCGCTGCCTCGTCGCCATTGGTTTCTTTCGGAGTGTCCACCATTATATATCATTCGAAGAGGTGACTGTCCACTGCCCTATGAGCGGTGGCTCCTGTACGTCTCCGGCATCGTCGTCCATACCGTCGATGTCTTCGAAGTCAAAGCCGAGCACGTCCGTTAAATCATCGATCATGGCAATGAAGTGGGTGGTGGGTGGGCAGTGAATTCCTTCGTCGCTTGCTTCCCACTCAACCCGGACATAGTTCGGCTCAGAGCATCCCGACAAAGAGAGAGACTTTAATGAGTTCAACATGTCGCCGAAAGGCGAGTGCTGAAAGATGTCCGCAGCGGCAAACTCTATTACCGGAGTCCAACCTGGCTCGGCTGGCTCGAGAGTGCGTGGACCGGAGCCAACAACCGGATATGAGTCCGGGGGCCCAGGTTTACAGGCCTCCACAGAGATGTAGCCTGTGTTCGGCTCTACCGCTGATGAGCGTGCGGCCTGCGGGGCAGGGTCCATCCCTCCGCCCTCGGGCAACGCAACATGTTCTGGATTTAGATCCGGGGCTATTGTAGGGGTGATATTCCGAGCATTGTCCGACAACGGGTCTAGGCCGTGCTCGTCGTGACTGTCTGGCGCTCCCGACACAGCCTTGAATCCGTTGAAGATCAAGTCTCCGCGGATGTCTGTCGTGTAGTTCAAGTTTCCGAATCTGATCTGGTAGCCAGGGGCATAGTTGTCGATCTGCTCCAGGTGGCCAAGCGAATTGGCGCGCAGTACAAAGCCGCCGAACACGAAGATCTGTCCGGGGAGAAAAGTCTCCCCCTATACCATGTTGTTGACGATTGAAGATGCCATCAAGCCTTGAAGCGACGACACAGAGGAACTCTCGATGAAAGCACCAATGTCGGTGTCAAAACTGATGGATCTCGGGTAGGGGGTCCCGATCTGTGCGTCTTAGGCTGATGGTAACAGGAAGCAAGGGACACCGTGTTTACCCAGGTTCGGGCCCTCTCGATGGAGGTAAAACCCTACTTCCTGCTTGATTAATATTGAAGATATGTGGAATACAAGAGTAGATCTACCACGAGATCGTAGAGGCTAAACCCTAGGAGCTAGCCTATGACGGTATGATTGTAATTGTGATCGGCCTTCTAAGGACCATGCTCTCCGGTTTATATAGACACCAGAGAGCTAGGTTTACATGGAGTTGGTTACAAGGAAGGAAATATAATATCCGGATCGCCAAGCTTGTCTTCCACGCAAAGGAGAGTCCCATCCGGACACGAGCCGAAGTCTTGAGTCTTGTATCTTGACGCTTCTATAGTCTGGACGATGTATATAGTCCGGCTGTCCGGATACCCCCTTATCCAGGACTCCCTCAGCTGCCAAGATGGTTGTGGATGAGGAGGAGATTGAGGAGGAAGAGGCTGCTGAGGACCGTTCTACGTTCACTACTCCCACTGCTGAGCCCTCTTGGGCGAAGAAGCTGAAGAACAAGATGAAGAGGCTGTTCTGAATGTAGGTTCAGGGTCAGTACAAGGCTCATGTTGCTCAGAAGGAGGGTCGCCGTCGCGACATCACGATCTTGAGGGCATGCTGGGAGGACGTGGCCAGTGGCTCTGAGAAGCACATCACCCCCGAGGCTGCCTGGATGGCTAAGCAGGGCTACCCGTGGACCGATTCATAGGAGGAGTATGTTCCTGCTGCGGAGTCTGGCAACGAAGAGTCATTTTCCGCCTGAGCTACCACCTTTTTTGTAGGTGCCCTCTCTGCCTTTTTTGTGTCTGAATGCCAAAGGGGGAGAGAGTGTAGGATTTGCGTGTCGTGTGTCGTGTGTTTCGTTGTTTGCGTTGCTTTCCGTCGTTGAACTTGTTTGCTTTGGTTTGGTTGTGCTCGTGAGACTAAGTTTATCATAGGGTGTAAGACATATGCACTCTATTGTACCTTATTACCTTATTGAGCTTATGATATATCGTCCTATTTATGTTGTGCTCATATCTACTATCTTGTTTAGTGTTAGCCTTACCATTGCAAGATATGCTTTGTTTCTAAAATATAGGGGGAGTGGTGATCCTAGTATTCGTGTCGTGCAGTCCAAAGCACTTTACTCTCTAGCACGAATCTAGGGGGAGCTCGTCTATATTTTAGAGATGTGGGGTTTGCTTGTGCTATATTCATTCCCTTTGTGCAAATCCCGTATTGTCATCAATCCACCAAAAGGGGGGGGGGAGATTGTAAGGGCATTCTTGTCCCTCAGTAGTTTTGGTGATTGATGACAATGCCTTTGCGGACTAATCGTGTGTATTGAGCTTTTCAGATATATCACGACTAAACACAAGACGATTTGATGCCCCTCGAAGATTATTGAAGACGGCGTTCCCTACGGTTTGTTTTGGTGGAGTTGAGTCGTAGGAAAGCCGTACTATTAAGAGGGAGTCCGCTTTGGAAAGGTTTGGGTGGAATCTCACATACATGTCCCCTGTTGCACCGCCTTTCCTCTGGCTCTTTGGAGTGTCCCTCCGTCTCACCTTGTCTCTGCGAAATGAAGGACTCCATGTTGCTCTTCTCAGGCTAGCGGTAGTACTCCTCTTCAGAGCGGTACTACCGCAGGAGCCAGCGATAGTACCGGGCTCCGGCATGGTAGTACAGTGGGCTCCCACGGTAGTACCGCTCCTCATAAGCGGTAGTACCGTGAGTTCTGGACTAGCACCGCTGCTCAAGCGGTAGTAGGGGCGGATGTAATTTTTTACATCTGCACCCCACGCGGTAGTACCGTGCTGCGGCGCGGTAGTACCGTGTCGCCTGGCCAGGTACAGCAGCAGGAGCGGAGGTAGGGGCGGATGTAATTTTTTACATTTGCACCCTTCACGGTAGTACCGCACCCCTGGTCGCGGTAGTACCGTGCCGGATTTTCGCTCGACAATATCTCAGCAGAGGTAGTCACAGATGTAATTTTTTACATTTGTGCCTACGGTGACTGGCCTATGGTTGTCCTGCGGTAGTACCGCATAGGGCCATGGTAGTACCGCGCCTGCAATTCTACCGCGCCCTGTCCGTGCTCTTTTGTTCAGGTCTGGGCTCTGCCGCGCCCACGGTAGTACCGCGGTCCACCGCGGTAGTACCGCAGGCCTGTGCGGTAGTACCGCTCCTGTGGTGCAGTAGTTCCGCGGGTCGCGGGCTGAGTGGTGGGTAACGGTTGGAATTGTCCCCCCACTATATAAGGGGTTCTTCTTCTCCAAGAAGACCCACCTCTTCTAACCCTAAGCTCCATTGTTGTTCCAAGCTCCATTTTCGGCCGATCTCTCTCCCTAGCCAATCAAACTTGTTGATTTGCTCGGGATTGGGTGACAAGGCCCCGATCTACACTTCCACCAAGAGATATTCGATTCCCCCCACTAATACCTAGCGGATCTTGTTACTCTTGGGTGTTTGAGCACCCTAGACGGTTGAGGTCACCTCGGAGCCAAAGTCCATTGTGGTGAAGCTTCGTGGTGTCGTTGGGAGCCTCCAATTAAGTTGTTGAGATTGCCCCAACCTTGTTTGTAAAGGTTCGGTCGCCGCCTTCAAGGGCACCAATAGTGGAATCACGGCATCTCGCATTGTGTGAGGGTGTTAGGAGATTACGGTGGCCCTAGTGGCTTCTTGGGGAGCATTGAGCCTCCACACCGCTCTAACAGAGACGTACTTCCCCTCAAAGGGAAGGAACTTCGGCAAAACATCCTCGTCTCCATCGGCTCCACTCTTGGTTATCTCGTGACTTTACCTGTGCAAGCTTATTTGCGTTGTATACCTTGGTTGATTATGTGCTAGTTGTTATTGCATCATATAGGTTGCTCACATAGTTGCATATCTAGACAACCTACTTTGATGCAAAGTTTAAATTGGTAAAGAAAAGACTAAAGTGTTAGTTACCTACTCACCCCCCCCTCTAGTCAACTATATCGATCCTTTCACACGACCCCGTGGAGGGCTGGATGAACAGGACCCCGTGGAGGGAAGGTTGCACAGTAGCCGGTGGAGGGCTGGTCAAATAGTAGCCGGTGGAGGGCTGGATGAACAGTAGCCTGATACGTCTCCAACCTATCTATAATTTCTGAAGCATTCATGATATTATATTATCTGTTTTGGATGTTTACGGGCTTTATTATACACTTTTATATTATTTTTGGGACTAATCTATTAACCGGAGGCCCAACCCGTATTGTAGTTTTCTTGCCTATTTCAGTGTTTCGAAGAAAAGGAATATCAAACGGAGTCCAAACGGAATGAAACCTTGGGGAAAGTTATTTTTGGAACGGAAACAGTCCAGAGGACTTGGAGTGCAAGTCACGGAAGCTTCGAGGAGGCCACGAGGCAGGGGGCGCGCCCACCCCTGGGCGCGCCCTCCACCCTCGTGGGCCCCTCGTGGCTCCCCTGACCGACTTCTTTCTCCTATATAAGTCCATATACCCTAAAACCTTCGGAGAACTAGATAAATCGGGAGTTCCGACACCGCAAGCCTCTGTAGCCACGAAAAACCAATTGGGACCCTGTTCCGGCACCCTACCGGAGGGGGGATCCCTCACCGGTGGCCATCTTCATCATCCCGGCACTCTCCATGACGACGAGGGAGTAGTTCACCCTCGGGGCTGAGGGTATGTACCAGTAGCTATGTGTTTGATCTCTCTCTTGTGTTCTTGATTTGGCACGATCTTGATATATCGCATGCTTTGCTTTTATAGTTGGTTCTTATGATGTTTCTCCCCCTCTACTCTCTTGTAATGGATTGAGTTTTTCCTTTGAAGTTGTCTTGTCGGATTGAGTCTTTAAGGATTTGAGAACACTTGATATATGTCTTGCCATGCTTATCTGTGGTGACAATGGGATATTCACGTGATCAACTTGATGTATGTTTTGGTGATCAACTTGCGGGTTCTGTGACCTTGGAATCTATGCATAGGGGTTGGCACACATTTTCGTCTTGACTCTCCGGTAGAAACTTCGGGGCACTCTTTGAAGTACTTTGTGTTGATTGAATAGACGAATCTGAGATTGTGTGATGCATATTGTATAATCATACCCACGGATACTTGAGGTGACAATGGAGTATCTAGGTGACATTAGGGTTTTGGTTGATTTCTGTCTTAAGGTATTATTCTAGTATGAACTCTATGATAGATCGAACGGAAAGAATCCCTTCATGTTATTTTACTACGGACTCTTGAATAGATAGATAAAAAAGGATAACTTTGAGGTGGTTTCGTACCCTACCATAATCTCTTTGTTTGTTCTCCACTATTAGTGGCTTTGGAGTGACTCTTTGTTGCATGTTGAGGGATAGTTATATGATCTAATGATGTTATTATTGTTGAGAGAACTTGCACTAGTGAAAGTATGAACCTTAGGCCTTGTTTGCACGCATTACAATACCATTTACGCTCACTTTTATCATTAGTTACCTTGCTGTTTTTCTAATTTCAGATTACAAATACCTTTATCTACCATCCATATTGCACTTGTATCACCATCTCTTTGCCGAACTAGTGCACCTATACAATTTACCATTGTATTGGGTGTGTTGGGGACACAAGAGACTTTGCTATTTGGTTAAAGGGTTGTTTGAGAGAGACCATCTTCATCCTACGCCTCCCACGGATTGATAAACCTTAGGTCATCCAATTGAGGGAAATTTGCTACTGTCCTACAAACCTCTGCACTTGGAGGCCCAACAACGTCTACAAGAAGAAGGTTGTGTAGTAGACATCAAGCTCTTTTCTCGCGCCGTTGCCGGGGAGGTGAGTGCTTGAAGGTATATCTTTAGATCTTGCAATCGAGTCTTCTAGTTTCTTGTTTTATCACGAGTTGGTCTATAAAAGAAAACTACCAAAAATGGAATTGAGTTTGTCTCATACGCTTCGTCTTTTTAATATCTTTCGTGAGTATGATGGAAAGGAAAATTGTGATCAAGTACTAGAAGAAGAAATCTATAAAATGTTTTGTCACTAAATCTTTGAATGATGTGCATGATTGCAATGTTGTTAGTATGAACTCTTTGAATATCCATAGTACTAATGATGATTGCTCTAGTCATGATGAAAGTATCTCTTATAAGCATGTGGATTTTTGTGGAGTGCATAGAGTTTGCATGGACACACCAAATAGGGAAAATAGATATTGCAAGAGGCATAAGCATTTAGAAACTACATTGTTGCAAGAAAGGCTAGATAAGAATGCTGAAAATTCACATTTCCTTTGTCGTACTTGTGAACTTTGCAATAAACATGGTCATTTACATCTCCGATGCAAATTATTTTATGATTGAATCGTGTCCAAAAATTGTGATGATTTGATTTCCCTTGCACATTATAATGAACTTAATTTGCTTTTGGGTTATGAAGAAATGAAACGTTTAACTAAGAATCTTCCAGGATTTGCCCCGAAGAAACTCTTTGATTTTGATCTAAAGAAGATTTATATGTATTGTGCGGTGAATTGCATTGAAAATCCTTATATTGCCAATTACCTAAAGAAAAGAAAACAAATAGAAGATGAAGAGAATACTAATGAAAGGGAAGAGACTTCCCATTATCCTCCTACTATTTCTTATGATGAATCAGGTATCGAGGAGCAGCCTTCTATTCAACCAATCTCATCAATAAGGAGCTCAAAGAAGAGGGTTGAACCCACACATGATGTGAGTAAGAAAAATAAAAAACGGAGAAGCAAAGGTAAAAAGGTATCCCTCCCAAATGATGTTGCTCCTACTACTCATTGTGATGATGATAATTGCTATACTATTGGTGCTATCCATACTGTTAATGATGAGAGTGACTATGCTTGTGATATGAAAAGGCCCAAGCTTGGGGAAGCTATGTTTGATGAGGATGAAATATTTGAGAATATATTTGCTGAAATTAATGTTTGTCCCAAGCTTGGGGATGCTATGTTTAATGAAGATAATATTTTTAGCCTCCCAAGTTTTGATATGCAAAGTTGTTATGATGATAGCATGCCTCTTACCTATGATGATTATATTGATGAAAGTGGGTTTGGAAGAGTGTCAACTTAGGAAGTAATGATCCCACTATTTTGGAGGATGTTGAATCTTATTGTGATGAATATGAAAGTGGATTTGGAAGAGTGTAAACTTTATTTCGTGATGATTCCACTATCTTGGAAGAGGTTTCAATTGATTATGATGAGAACAAAGTTGCTACTTATGATGATTATTGTGATGAAACTTATGATATAAATAGTAGTGATGATTATATTTATAAAAATTGTCATGATTATGATTAACCTTTTTCTGAACATTAATATTTTAATGTGGAAACTATTTATAGTATTCAAGTCTCTTATGATACTCCCACCATTCCGAATGAGAAGAATTTTGCTTATGTGAAGAGTAATAAATTTTCTATGCTTGTAGATCATGAAAAGAATGCTTTAGGTGCTGGTTATATTGTTTAATTCATTCATTATGCTACTGAAAATTATTATGAGGGAGGAACATATGCTTGTAGGAATTGCAATAATATCAAGTTTCCTGTCTATGTGTTGAAAATCTTGAAGCTATGCTTGTTTTGCCTTCCTATGCTAGTTGATTATTGTTCCCATAAGTTGTTTGCTCACAAAATCCCTATGAATAGGAAGTGGGTTAGACTTAAATGTGCTAGTCATATTCTTCATGATGCTCTCTTTATGTTCCAATTCTTATCTTTTATGTGAAAATCATTGAAATCATCATGCCTAGCTAGGGGCGTTAAACGATAGCGCTTGTTGGGAGGCAACCCAATATTATTTTTGTTCCTTGCTTTGTGCTCCTTTTTAGTAATAGATAATTCATATAGCCTCTGTTTAGATGTTTTTTTATGTTTTAATTAGTGTTTGTGCCAAGTAGAACCTTTGGGAAGACTTGGGTGAAGTCTATATTATCTTGCTGTAAAAAAACAGAAACTTTGCACTCACAAGATTAGCTCTCATTCTTTACTGGAGAGTGATTTTACGATGATTCTTTTTGCATATGATTAATAGACAAATTACTCAGGTCCACCAATTTATTTAAGAATTTTTGGAGTTCCATAAGTATATTTTTGATACAGATTACTACAGACTGTTCTGTTTTTGACAGATTCTGTTTTCATTGTGTTGTTTGCTTATTTTGATGAATCTATGAGTAGTATCCGAGGGTATGAACCATAGAGAAGTTGGAATAAAGTAGGTTTAACACCAATATAAATAAAGAATGAGTTTACAACAGTACCTAAGTGGTGATTTATTTTTCTTATACTAACGGAGCTTACGAGTTTTGTTTTGAGTTTCATGTTGTGATGTTTTCAAGTTTTGGGTAAAGATTCGATGGACTATGGAATAAGGGGTGGCAAGAGCCTAATCTTGGGGATGCCCAAGGCACCCCAAGGTAATATCCAAGGAAAACTAAGAGCCTAAGCTTGGGGATGCCCCGGAAGGCATCCCCTCTTTCGTCTTCGTTCATCGGTAACTTTACTTGGAGCTATATTTTTATTTACCACATCATATGTGTTTTGCTTGGAGTGTCAATTTATTTTGTTAGTATTTTATTTCTTTTATTTAGAATAATATTTTGCATCTTTATTTTCAATAAAAATGTCAAGGATAGCCTTTACCATGCTTATTTTGCAAGTATACATGTTGATGTTTCAAAACAGAAAGTTTACCGCTGTTGCAAAAATTACCTAGAAAAGTCAGAGAGTGATATAGTGTTGAATCTTTTTGTGTATTTAGATCTGATAAATCTTATAAAACATAGTATTTTTCTTATAATTTTTGGAGTTAGGGAAGTATGATGAATCTTGCATTCTTTACAGAATATACTGTTTTGGCAGATTCCTGTTATGTTTTGCATTGTTTGCATATGCTTGCTTGTTTAATGATTCTATTTGAGGATAGGAGTATTAAATATGCAGAGACATTTAGTATGAAATGTTGAATAATAATGTTAGTAATTTGTTACAGTACAAAATGATAAGGTTTTAGCATTGTTTTATACGAACTTATCTCATGAGTTCTTGTTGAGTTTTGTGTGGATGAAGTTTTTGAGATTTAGGAAATCGGGATATAAAAGGAATTAAGGAGACACAAAAGGTCAAGCTTGGGGATGCCCAATGCACCCCAAGATAATATTTAAAGAAGTCTCAAGCATCCAAGCTTGGGGATGCCCCGGTAGGCATCCCACCTTTCTTCTTCAACAATTATCGGTTAGCATCGGTTGAACCTAAGTTTTTGCTTCTTCACATGAGTTGTGATATCCTTGAAATGTCATTTTCCTTTGTTTTGCTTGATGGATAAATAGAATACCAAGATCTGAAATTCTTAAATGAGAGAGAGTCTTCACATAGCTACATAACTATTTAACTACTCATTGACCTTCACTTATATCTTTTTAGAGTAGTTTGTCATTTACTCGTGTGCTTCACTTATATCCTATGAGTAAATGGTTGAATGATTTGAATATCATAAATATGAAATTATATATGCACTTGAACAATTCATGAAAGAATATTGAAGGAAGATAGATTTCACATATAAATATACTATCTTAGACATCTTCTATGATTGTGAGCCCCATTAATTATTTTCAAACCTGAGCAAATTAGTTGAAATTGGACAAGGGACAACATAATGAGTTATGCTTGGGTATATTTGTATAGAAGTTATATTGTTATAGATCCTCCAACATGTGGTGTTTGCTATTTAGAAACCTTTGCTAGCTAGCCAAAATATCTGTACTAAGCGGGAATACTGCTTGTGCATCCAAATCCCTCGAACCAATCCATGAGTGTCCACCATATCTACCTATTTGTGGTATTTACCTGTCGTTCCAAGTAAATTTGCATGTGCCAAACTCTAAACTTTCAAATAATAATCTGTTTTGTATGCCCGAATCGCTCATGTAGCGACTAGGGTCTGTTAGTATCTTCCATGCTAGGTGGGTTATTCTCATGATGAGTGGAATCCGCTCATCATTCACGAGAAAAATGGATGGTAACTGGGATGCCCAGTCCCATGATCAAAAGATCAAAATCAAATCAAAATAACTGCAAACAAAAAAAACTCCCCCAGGATTGATGTTAGTTGGAGGCACCCGTTGTTTCGGGCAAGCCATGGATTGATGATTGTTGGTGGAGGGGGAGTAAAAACTTTACCATTCTGTTTGGGAACCGGCTATAATGTATGTAGTATGGAAGATATTGGGAACTCTTGGTTGTTATGTTGACAATGAAAGCATACCTCTCAAAATTATTTATCTCTGTTTCAAAATCAAGCTCTGGCACCTTTGCAAATCCCTCCTTCCCTCTGTGAAGGGCCTATATTTTACTTTTATGCAAGAGTCAGTAGTATTCCTTCTCATTCCAAACTACTCTTTAGTTGGAAAGCATCATGTGATGGGGAAAGATCTAAGCATATATGGCCATTCAAATATATTTGATCATGAATTATTATTGTTGACAATTATCTATATGATAAGTAAGTTGGGAGGCGAAACATTAAGCCCCTATCTTTCTCTATGTTCGATGGATGCTATTTGTTCTAAAAATATGCTTTGAGTGGTAGCAATCATGGAAGACTATATGATAGTTGAGTATGTGGGATTTGCTAAATCAAAGCTCTGACATAGACCCTTCCTGAAAATAAGATGACTTGCAATTGTTTGATGACTAAGAATGAAGTTTATGGTCTATGCTTTAACATGTGAATAGCTTGTTACTTGATCATGAGAAGTTTTATGAGATGAACTACTGTTATGACATATAATCATGCTAGAAAAGGTGATTGAAATTATCATTGATCAAACTTCTGCACCTGCTAACATTCACACTTCATAAATTCATTCCTTTATCATTTACCTACTCGGGGACAAGTAGAAATTAAGCTTGGGGATGATGATACGTCTCCAACGTATCTATAATTTATGAAGCATTCATACTATTATATTATCTGTTTTGGATGTTTATGGGCTTTATTATACACTTTTATATTATTTTTGGGACTAACCTATTAACCGGAGGCCTAACCCATATTCTTGTTTTCTTGCCTATTTCAGTGTTTCGAAGAAAAGGAATATCAAATGGAGTCCAAACGGAATGAAACCTTCGCGAAAGTTATTTTTGGAACGGAAGCAATCCAGGGGACTTGGAGTGCAAGTCACGGAAGCTTGAGGACGCCACAAGGCAGGGGGGCCGCCCACCCCCTCTAGGCGCGCCCTCCACCCTCATGGGCCCCTCGTGGCTCCCCTGACCGACTTCCTTTGCCTATATAAGTCCATATACCCTAAAACCTTCGGAGAACAAGATAAATCGGGAGTTCTGCCGCCGCAAGCCTCTGTAGCCACCAAAAACTAATCGAGACCCTGTTCCGACACCCTGCCGGAGGGGGGATCCCTCACCGGTGGCCATCTTCATCATCCCGGCACTCTCCATGATGAGGAGGGAGTAGTTCACCCTCGGGGCTGAGGGTATGTACCAGTAGCTATGTGTTTGATCTCTCTCTCTCATGTTCTTGATTTGGCACGATCTTGATGTATCACGAGCTTTGCTATTATAGTTGGATCTTATGATATTTCTCCCCCTCTACTCTCTTGTAATGGATTGAGTTTTCCCTTTGAAGTTGTCTTGTCGAATTGAGTCTTTAAGGATTTGAGAACACTTGATGTATGTCTTGCCGTGCTTATCTGTGGTGACAATGGGATATTCATGTGATCAACTTGATGTATGTTTTGGTGATCAACTTGCGGGTTCCGTGACCTTGGGAATCTATGCATAGGGGTTGGAACATGTTTTCATCTTGACTCTCCGTTAGAAACTTTGGGGCACTTTTGAAGTACTTTGTGTTGGTTGAATATATGAATCTGAGATTATGTGATGCATATCGTATAATCATGCCAACGGATACTTGAGGTGAAAATGGAGTATCTAGGTGACATTAGGGTTTTGGTTGATTTCTGTCTTAAGGTGTTATTCTAGTATGAATTCTATGATAGATCGAACGGAAAGAATAGCTTCATGTTATTTTACTACGGACTCTTGAATAGATAGATCAAAAAGGATAACTTTGAGGTGGTTTTGTACCCTACCATAATCTCTTCGTTTGTTCTCCGCTATTAGTGGATTTGGAGTGACTGTTTGTTGCATGTTGAGCGATAGTTATATGATCTAATGATATTATTATTGTTGAGATAACTTGCACTAATGAAAGTATGAACCTTAGGCCTTGTTTCCACACATTGCAATACCGTTTACGCTCACTTTTATCATTAGTTACCTTGCTGTTTTTATAATTTCAGATTACAAATACCTTTATCTACCATCCATATTGCACTTGTATCACCATCTCTTCGCCGAACTAGTGCACCTCTACAATTTACCATTGTATTGGGTGTGTTGGGGACACAAGAGACTCTTTGCTATTTGGTTACAGGGTTGTTTGAGAGAGACCATCTTCATCCTACGCCTCCCACGGATTGATAAACTTTAGGTCATCCACTTGAGGGAAATTTGCTACTGTCCTACAAACCTCTGCACTTGGAGGCCCAACAACGTCTACAAGAAGAAGGTTGTGTAGTAGACATCATAGCCCATGGAGGGGTGGTTGAACAAGACCCCGTGGAGAGGGCTGGTTTAACAGTAGCCGGTGGAGGAGCGGTGGAGGTTGGATGAACAGGAGCCCGTGGATGAACAGTCGCAGGTGGAGGTTGGAGGAGGTCGACTGTGGATGAATAGTAGCCCGTGGAGGTTGGAGGAGGTCGGCGGTGGAGATGAACAGTATCCTGTGTAGTCCCATTTTGCAGTACGCCACACCCCTCCTGATGAACAGGACCCCGTTTTGATCGTAGCGCTCCAACACAAGTCTGGTTCCTCTATTTTGTAGTACGCCACACCCCTCCCGATCAATAGGACCCAATTTCGACCATAGGAGGTCCAAGAGAAGTCTGTTTCCTATGTTTTCCGGTACACCAGACCAGTCCCGATGAATAGGATCCTGTTTCGACCATGGCCAGTCGAACACAAGGCTGTCTCCTCTGTTCTGCGCTATGCCTGGCCTCGTTTCCATCGGCTCTTCCGTCCAAGCCGGTTGGCTCCCAATGAACACGACGCATTCCGTTCCTACCCAGACGGTTATCTCCCCATGAACACGATGACGACGATGTTTCTCCATTCCGACCCAGCCATGTACACGAGCCCTGGCCGTACGTATGCGCGAGTAGGCATTGGAGACCCCGCCCATATGTACGTATGTGGTCGTATTTACTTTCTTGCACCTGGCCGCTGTACGTACGTGTACATGCTACGTGCACGCCTCTACTACGACACGTGCGCGCCTCTACTACAACACGTGCGCGCCTCTACATCGACCAGTATGTACATAGACGTTCACGACCAGAATGACAACGCTACGTACACTTCGACCAGGTGGGTCCCGACTGTCAGGCACTTCCTTGCGTGTGAAGATGTAGCTGGTGGGTCCCAGCAGTTAGGGGGCAAATCGTTTTTTGCTCGTACTATGCACACACTTCCTTGCATGCGAAGATGTAACTGGTGGGTCCCAGCAGTCAGGGGGGAAACATTTTTTTCGTGAAATACGGTGGCCTGTCCGGTGGGTCCCTGCTGTCAGGTGGAGGAATCATTATTTTCCGAGTAATAAGGAGTCACTTCCTTGTTGCAGTTCTGGACGCAGCTATCAGCCTCTTCACGTACAATACTCTTCCAATGGAAGTTGTTCCTTGACCACGTTGACCACGTCGTGCCGAGAGCAGCAGGGCGTTGGACGAGGCAATGCCTAGGAAGGGGACGACGCGGAGCCAGGGAAGACACGGCAGTGGATTCCCACGCGGAGAGGTGTACAAGGGTTCACTGGTTCGGCTGCGGTGTGAGGCTGTCGTCACCGCAGAATAATAGGGGGTGTTAGTTAATAGAGGGATGGCCTGGCCAGCAGTGGGAGTAGTAGGGGGCGGTGAGGCCTCCGCGGCATCACAACCAACCACAGGAGGCAGGAGCACGCGGCACGACCGGCGCTGGTTTGGGCGGCTGGAGCAAGTAGACCAGAGGTTGAAGAAGCACTACGGCCGTTGGATGGAGATCATACAGTTACTGGAGCTAGAATCGTTCATATTTACTAAGTTGACAAATCCCTCCATCCCCGTCAACTTAGTAGGCCCACAAGTCAGCCTCCCACTATGGCAGGTCCTAGCTAGCAAGGGGTATTCATTTTTTTTGTGCGTAATAAGGAGGCACTTCCTTGCATGCAAAGATATATAGCGGGTGGGTCTGACCTGTCAGCGGGGGGAACGTTTTTTTGCCAAATACAGAGGCCCTTCTGGTGGGTCCCAGCTGTCAGGTGGAGGAATCATTATTTTGCGTGCAATAAGGAGGCATTTCCTTGCATGCGGCCATGGACCCAGCTGTCAGCCTCTCCACGCACAATCTACTTCCGATGGATGTTGTTCATTGACCATGTTGACCACTCCATGCCGAGCACATCCAAGGTGGTGGACGACGGCGAGGCCCCAGACAGCAACGAGCCGGAGATGGGAAGATGCAGGAGTAGAGTCCCAGACGGAGGGGTGTATGAGGGTTAACTGGTTCTGGTGTGGTGCAGTCGATGGATAAGAACAGGAGGTGTGGAGGGGTGGAGGGATGGCCTGGCCAACGGTGGGGTAGTGCTTCACAGCGAAGCGTGCTAAGTAGAGCTGCTAGCAGCAGGAGGCGGGAGCAGGTGGTCCTGGCGGTGCTGGAGGAAAAAGACGAGAGATTGAAGACGGATGATGGTCGTTTGATGTAAATCCAATGGCTAACTATGTCAGAATCATTTATTGACTAAGTTGACAACGACTTGCGTTGGCTTCGACCTATTGGCCATTTCAGCCTCCAAAAATGTGGCACATATTCAACCCATTTTTTCAGAATTTACAGTCAATTTGATCTCTTTTTTTAGAATTACAGTCCATTAGCTAGGCTGGGTGAACAAATAATGTAGCGTCCATGCGGCTCATGTATTTTTTCCTAAACAATTACAAGCCATTTGCACTTTCTCGAAATACACGATTTTGCTGGGCTGATTCTAATTATAATGTTGGGTTGGACGCAACAATGTTATCAAAAAATAAACAGGGGCTGAGCATTTTGTTATAATTATATTTAAATAATAAGAGATTTATTATTACATTGGTCCTTAAATCTTACCAAGCTTTTGTACACAATCACTAGGATTTTCGTTGCCAAAAAAATCCAGGATTTTATTGTTAAGAAATTATTTTTATAAGTAAATAAGATGTGGGATGTTTTTTTCTTACATATGTAAGTATCTGTTAAATATATGATGACAGTAACAACAATATATAATAACATATAAAATAATTTAAATATATATAATATAGTTAGAAGGGAAACATAAGTTGTACCAGGCGTTCCTATTCTTATATAGAAAAATAGAACAGACCTTTGTGTTTTCTTCAAAAAATACATAAATTGGGTTGCCGGTGTTTCGGGAAAAATAAAACCACAGATGGGAGGTCCATAGTCCGGTCGATACATGACGGCCCTCAAGAAAATACAAACTGGCATGTCGTGGGCTGCGCATGTTAAAAAAGAAAGCCTAGATGGGGCAGCCCAAAACCCAGCTGATACTTGCTGCCCCAGTGATAATAAATGATACCTACCAGCTCCCCGGCTTCGTTGTGAATTTATCTCCTATAGTAACTACGTTGAAGTACCTAAAAATTTAAGTATGCTGACAAACCCGTGGGCCCCAATGTTGGTATAGCATTAGGAGGAAGTATCTTTTTCGATGAGGCACTTTCTTGCATACGACCATAGACCTGGTGGGTCCCGACTGTCCACCTCTCCACGTACAATCCTCTCCAGATTCCTCTCGTTTGTTCAACATGTTCACAATGGCAGACAGCGGCGCTGCGGCGACCGCACAAAGGCACAGGAGGAGATCTGACCACCTGAGGAACTGAACTAGCCTAGTGGCCAAGTGACACTACCCGACAACTGTTCCGCCCGGGTTCAATTCCACCCGATGCAGGGAAAATATCTCCAAATTTTTTGCCTCTGCCATTATTGACATGTGGGTCCCCATTGTCATCTATGCACACCACATCCAACACTTGCCAAAACTTTGTCCCTCATTTTCTCTGTTTTTCGCACACTCGACATTGTGGGGGCATTTTGAAAATAGCATATCTTTTTGACTGTGCATCATATGAAGATGTGCTATGCATGAATGTTGATCAGCATGATGTTAACTGGCTGGTAGTTCCATTTTCAACCATGAATAAAACTTCCAACATGATGTTAAATATGTTTGAAAAGGCTGTGTTATAAATGCGCTGCCTCTGAAAGTTGTAGTTTCTTATCTGAAACTGAACTTGCAGTTTCTTATCTGAAACTGAAACTTGTAGTTTCATCTCTGAGAATCACATTGTCTGCACTTTTATACTCCTATGAAACTACATTTTTTAAGTGCTAAAAGTAGATCTCTAGAATTCATAAAATACTTCATATACTCAATACTTCAAATCTGAATTTTAAAAGATATTCATATCTGAAAGTACTCTCAAAATACACAACACAAAACACAATTCACAACCTGCAAATACTGACAACCCTAAGATCCTCCTGACAATTCACAACCTGCCCAACTATTGGGCTGGGGTGGCTGTCCCCTCCTATTTCTCGGCGGCAGACAGCCGCCCTGTGAGACGATGTGAACAATAAGGGAGAGGATGGTGGGGAAGCATCATCGGGCCAACTGCTTTTCTCCTCTTGCAGTTGGGTTCGGTCAACGAAGACTCCACCGGCTTGCTCTGGCATGACACCCTCACAAACGGCACCCTGTAGATGCTCGATCCTTCAATCTTTGGTGGATGCTCCATCTGGGATCGATACTCCCACCACCGCTCCCTCACGATCGGATTCGGTGAATCTGTTTGCTCCATGGCCCAGAGGAGCAGTGATGACCCACAAGTGTAGGGGATCTATCGTAGTCCTTTCGATAAGTAAGTGTGTCGAACCCAATGAGGAGCAGAAGGAAATGATAAGCGGTTTTCAGTAAGGTTTTCTCTGCAAGCACTGAAATTGTAGGTAATAGATAGTTTTGTGATAAGATAAATTGTAACGAGTAACAAGCAATGAAAGTAAATAAAGTGCAGCAGGGTGGCCCAATCCTTTATGTAGAAAAGGATAAGCCTGGACAATTTCTAATAATGATAAAGGAGCTCCCGAGGACACATGGGAATTATCATCAAGCTAGTTTTCATCACGCTCATATGATTCGCGTTCGGTACTTTGATAATTTGATATGTGGGTGGACCGGTGCTTGGGTACTGCCCTTACTTGGACAAGCATCCCACTTATGATTAACGCCTATTGCAAGCATCCGCAACTACAAAAAAAAGTATTAAGGTAAACCTAACCATAGCATGAAACATGTGGATCGAAATCAGCCCCTAACGAAGCAATGCATAAACTAGGGTTTAAGCTTCTGTCACTCTAGCAACCCATCATCTACTTATTACTTCCCTATCCCCTCCTCTAGGCCAAATAATGGTGAAGTGTCATGTAGTCAACGTTCACATGACACCACTAGAGGAGAAGACAACATACATCTCATAAAAATATCGAACGAATACCAAATTCACATTACTACTAATAGCAAGACTTCACCCATGTCCTCAGGAACAAACGTAACTACTCACAAAGCATATTCATGTTCATAATCAAAGGTGTAATAGTATGCATTAAGGATCTGAACATATGATCTTCCACCAAGTAAACCAATAAGTATCAACTACAAGGAGTAATCAACACTACTAGCAACCCACAGGTACCAATTTGTGGTTTTGGATACAAGATTGGATACAAGAGATGAATTAGGGTTTGAGAGGAGATGGTGCTGGTGAAGATGTTGATGGAGATTGACCCCCTCCTGATGAGAGGATCGTTGGTGATGATTTCCCCTCCCGGAGGGAAGTGTCCCCGACAGAACAGCTCTGCAAAAGCCCTAGATTGGTTCCGCCAAGGTTCTGCCTCGTGGCAGCGGAGTTTCGTCCCGTAAGCTTGCCCATGATTTTTTCCAGGGTAAAAGCGATGATATAGCAGAAGATGGACACAGGAGGCCCACCAGGGGGCCCAGGAGATAGGGGCGCGCCCTATAAGGAGGGCGCCCCTGTCTCCTGGACAGGGTGTGGGCCCCCTGGTGTATTTCTTTCGCTCAGAAATTCTTATTAATTCCAAAAGGTTGTTTCGTGGAGTTTCAGGACTTTTGGAGTTGTGCAGAATAAGTTTCTAGTTTGCTCCTTTTCCAGCCAGAATTCCAGCTGGCGGTATTCCCCCTCTTCATGGTAAACCTTGTAAAATAAGAGAGAATAGTCATAAGTACTGAGATATATTGTGTAATAACAGCCCATAATGCAATAAATATTGATATAAAAGCATGATGCAAAATGTACGTATCAACTCCCCCAAGCTTAGACCTCGCTTGTCATCAAGCGAAAGACGAAATCGAAAAATATGTCCACATGTTTAGAGATAGAGGTGTCGATAAAAATAAAATACGTACATGAGGGCATCATGATCATTCTTATAACAGCAACATATAAAGATTCCATTATATAATTTCTTATGCTCAAGTAACAATCAATTCACAATATCAAGTATGGTTCACAAACTTCATTAAGAACTAACAAACTATAATCTCAGTCATTGAAGCAATCGCAATTTATCATAACATCAGAAAGAGTCAACAATAGAGCTTTCCAGCAAGTCCACATACTCAACTATCATATAGTCTTCTACAATTGCTAACCCTCATGCAATACTTGTGGTTATGGAGTTTCAGACGGAAACTAAGAAAGATAGGGGCTTATTGTGTTTCCTCCCAACGTATTCACCTTTAGGTGATGTCAACAATAATAGCCCATGCTAACGAACATCCAATTGGATATGTATATCACGATCTTTCAAACACGAAGAGCTTGCCAAAGGATAAAATGAAAAAGGAAAGGTGGAGATCACCTTGACTCAAGCACAAAATAAAAGCGTAAAGTAAGAACATGAAGTAAAAGATAGGCCCTTCGCAGAGGGAAGCAGAGGTCGTCATGCGCTTTTAGGGTTGGATACACAAAATCTTAGTACGAAAGAACATCACTTTATATGTCACTTGTGTATGGACCTTTATTATGCAGTCCGTCGCTTTTATTGCTTCCATAACAAGATCGTATAAAGCTTATTTTCTCCGCACTAATAAATCATGCATATTTAGGGAGCAATTTTTATTGCTTGCACCGATGACAACTTACTTGAAGGATCTTACTCAATCCATAGGTAGGTATGGTGGACTCTCATGGCAAAACTGGGTTTAAGGGTATTTGGAAGCACAAGTAGTATCTCTACTTGGTGCTGTGAATTTGGCTAGCATGAGGGGGAAAGGCAAGTTCAACATGTTCGGAAGGCCAATGACAACATACTTTAACTGAGATGTGAGAAAACATAAACCATTACGTTGTCTTCCTTGTCCATCGTCAACTCTTTTAGCATGTCATACTTAATGAGTGCTCACAATCATAAAATATGTCCAAGATAGTGTATTTATATGTGAACCTCTCTTCCCTTATTACTTCCTATTAATTGCAATGATGACCAAAACTACGTTTATTAACTCTCAACAACCTTTATGCCTCATACTTTCTATGTGTGAAGTTATTACTATCCATAAGATCAATATGAACTCTTTTATTCTTTTTATTTTTCTCAAGATCATAGCAACAAAGAAAAAGCCCTTGACTCAACACTAATCTTTATTATAGATAACTCACGGACTTGATTACAAAAAGAGATCATTAAGCAAAACTCAAAACTACTTGATATCAAAACTTCAATCTACTAGATCAAGATACTACTAAAGGGATCAAGATAAATAAAACGGTAAATGTAGGAGTGTGATGGTGATACGATATCGGGGCACCTCCCCCAAGCTTGGCAATTGCCAAGCGGGAGTGCCCATACCCATGTGATTATGTCTCCTTCTTCACGGTTGGCATTATGATCTTCTTAGCGATGATGCCCTTAAGGATACTGTTCTCCTCCTCGAGCGTATTGACTTGTCGTTTGAGGTCCATAATTTCTGTATGGAGCTTGCCCGTTACGGCCAAAGCTCCCTTTACCCAAGGATGTTTCATAGCTTCCGTAGAACAAGTGAAACTCTTTTTCATATTTTCATAAGAGAGAAATCTAAAGTTGGAAGAGGTGACCGAAGTTGGAATAGCCAAGCGAGGTAGTTCCCCCATCATGAATTCTTCTTGAGGACGAGAGGTAACTTCTTGATCTTCCTCCATGGCATCTATCCTTTTCAAATCAGCCTCCATCTCCTCCTCCGTTGATGGTCCAAAGTGATGAACATGGCTATTTGCTCCTGGTACCGGTGCTGGATGAGACACCCAACTCTCTCCGACTGACTCCTGAGAAGACATCTTGCTCTTGATCTGCAACAGGAAACAACTCGAAACAAAAACAGAGGATATTTGCGTGATACGGTGGTCGAAACCTTCAAGAGTATATATAATGAATTTCTACCGACCAAAATACGTAATATGCAAGAAACGGAGTCCGGGAGGCACACGGGGTGCCCACGAGACAGGGGGCGCGCCCAGTAAGGGGGGCGCGCCCTCCACTCTCGTGGGGGCCTCGTGTCCCTTTCGGACTACTTCTTTCTTCCTAAAATTCCAAAATAATCCAAAACTGATAAAAATTGCCATTGGAGTTGTTTTGGAGTCGGTTTACTTACCGTACCACATACCTATTCCTTTTTGGAGTCTGGAATGTTCTGGAAAGTGTCCCTTATGTATTCCTCCGGGGTTACGGTTTCAATAATATTAGTTTCAACACTAATAGGATTACCTGGAATATAATGTTTAATTCTTTGACCGTTTACCACCCTCGGACTTGTGCCTTCGAAGTTGTTGATCTTTATGGCACCAGAACGATAGACCTCCTCGATAACGTAGGGGCCTTCCCATTTAGAGAGAAGCTTTCCTGCAAAAAATCTTCAGCGAGAGTTGAATAATAACACATAATCACCTACGTTAAACTCACGCTTTTGTATCCTTTTATCTTGCCAGTGCTTGACTTTTTATTTGAATAGCTTGGCATTCTCATAAGCTTGGGTTCTCCATTCATCAAGTGAGCTAATATCAAACAACCTCTTCTTACCGGCAAGTTTGAAGTCATAATTGAGCTCTTTAATAGCCCAATATGCTTTATGTTCAAGTTCAAGAGGCAAATGACATGCTTTTCCATAAACCATTTTATACGGAGACATACCCATAGGATTTTTGTATGCAGTTCTATAGGCCCATAATGCATCGTCAAGTTTTTTGGACCAATTCTTTCTAGATCTATTCACAGTCTTTTGCAAAATTAATTTGAGCTCTCTATTGCTCAACTCTACTTGACCACTAGACTGCATATGATAAGGAGATGTTATTCTATGATTGACATCATATTTAGCAAGCATCTAACAGAAAGCACCATGAATGAAATGTGAACCACCATCAGTCATAAGATATCTAGGGACTCCAAACCTCGGAAAAATAACTTCTTTAAGCATTTTAATAGAAGTGTTATGATCAGCACTACTAGTTGGAATAGCTTCTACCCACTTAGTAACGTAATCAACAGCAACTAAAATATGTGTATAACCATTAGAGGTAGGAAAAGGTCCCATATAATCAAAGCCCCAAACATCAAACGGTTCAATAACAAGAGAATAATTCATAGGCATTTCTTGACGTCTACTAATGTTACCTATTCTTTGATATTCATCACAAGATAAGACAAACTTACGAGCATCTTTGAAGAGAGTAGGCCAGTAAAAACCAGATTGTAGTACCTTGTGTGCAGTTCTATCCCCAGTGTGGTGTCCTCCATAAGATTCAGAGTGACACTTACGTAGAATCTATTCCTTTTCATGCTCAGGCACACAACGTCTAATAACACCATCTACTCCTTCTTTATAAAGGTGTGGATCATCCCAGAAGTAATGTCTTAAATCATAAAAGAACTTTTTCTTTTGCAGGTATGTGAAACTATGCGGTAAATATTTAGCAACAATGTAATTAGCATAATCAACATACCAAGGAGCAATACGAGAAGCATTGACGACCGCTAATTGTTCATCAGGAAAGCTATCATTAATAGGCAGTGGGTCATCAAGAACATTCTCTAACCTAGACAAGTTATCTGCAACGGGGTTCTCAGCTCCCTTTCTATCAATAATATGCAAGTCAAATTCTTGAAGCAAGAGAACCCATCTAATGAGTCTAGGCTTAGCATCTTTCTTTTCCATAAGATATTTAATAGCAGCATGATCAGTGTGAATAGTAACTTTGGAATCAACAATATGAGGTCTGAACTTATCACATGCAAACACAACTGCTAAGAACTCTTTTTCGGTAGTAGCATAATTTCTCTGGGCAGTATCAAGAGTCTTACTAGCATACTGGATAACATTCAATTTCTTATCAACTTATTGCCCTAAAATAGCACCTATAGCATAATCACTAGCATCACACATAATTTCAAAAGGTAAATTCCAATCAGGTGGCTGAACAATAGGTGTAGTGATCAAAGCTTTCTTAAGCACTTCAAAGGCTTCTACACAATCATCATCAAAGACAAAAGGAATATCTTTTTGCAATAAATTAGTCAGAGGCCTAGAGATTTTAGAAAATTCCTTAATGAACCTCCTATAAAAACCGGCATGACCTAGGAAACTTCTTATACCTTTTATGTCCTTGGGACATGGCATCTTTTCAATAGCATCAACTTTGGCTTTATCAACTTCAATGACTCTCTCTGAGATCTTGTGCCCCAAGACAATGCCTTCATTAACCATAAAGTGACACTTTTCCCAATTCAGGACGAGACTAGTGTCTTCGCATCTCTGCAAAACTCGATCAAGGTTACTCAAACAATCATCAAAGGAGGATCCATAGAAGGAGAAGTCATCCATGAATACCTCACAAATCTTTTCACAAAAATCAGAGAATATAGCCATCATGCATCTTTGAAAGGTAGCAGGTGCATTACATAAACCAAAAGGCATACGTCTATAAGCAAAAGTACCAAAAGGGCAAGTAAAAGTAGTTTTAGATTGATCCTTCGCTGACACAGGTATCTGAGAGAAACCAGAATAACCATCTAGAAAGCAAAAATGTGTGTGTTTGGATAGCCTTTCTAGCATTTGATCAATAATAGGTAAAGGGTAATGATCTTTCTTGGTAGCTTTATTTAACTTACGGAAATCAATTACCATCCTATAACCTATAACAATTCTTTGCGGGATCAATTCATCTTTATCATTAGGAACAACGATAATACCTCCATTTTTAGGAACGCAATGGATAGGGCTTAACCATTCACTATCAGCAACGGGATAAATAATATCTGCCTCAAGGAGCTTTAGTATCTCCTTTCTTACAACTTCCTTCATCTTGGGATTTAATCGTCTTTGAGGATCTCTAACTGGTTTGGCATCTTTCTCCACTGAAATCTTGTGTTGACATAGTGTGGGACTAATGCCCTTAAGATCATCCAGAGTATATCCAATAGCTGCTCGGTGCTTCTTCAGAGTTTTCAATAATCTTAATTCTTCTTTCTCTGAAAGGTTAGCACTAATAATAACAGGATATATTTCTTTTTCATCAAGATAAGCATACTTAAGATTATCATGTAGTGGTTTGAGTTCAAACACGGGATCACCCTTGGGTGGAGGGGGATCCCCAAGAATTTCAACGGGAAGGTTATGTTTTAGCATAGGTTCCTGTTTAAGGAACACTTCATCTATTTCTTCCCTTTCCTTCATAAACATATCGTTTTCATGGTCTAGCAAATATTGTTCTAACGGATCAGTTGGAGGAACAGCAATGGAAGCAAGACCAATAATCTCATCCTTGCTAGGCGGTTCCCTTTCACGAGGTTGTCTACTAAACTTAGCGAAATTAAACTCATGAGACATACCATCTATGCCAACAGTGACAATATTCTTTTCACAATTAATCTTAGCGCTAGCAGTATTCAAGAAGGGTCTACCAAAAATAATGGGACAAAAATCATCTTGTGGGGAACCAAGAACAAGGAAATCAGCAGGGTATTTAACCTTCCCACACAAAACTTCAACATCTCTAACAATCTCAATAGGTTTAATGGTATCCCTATTAGCAGGCTTAATAGTAACATCAATGTCTTCTAATTCAATGGGTGCAATGTCATGCATAATTTCTTTATAAAGATCATAAGGTATCGCACTAGAACTAGCACCCATATCACATAATCCATGATAACAATGATCTCCTATTTTAACAAAAATAACAGGCATGCCTACGATAGGTCTACGTGTCTTAGTATCAGGTCTAGCAATATTAGCAGTCTCGCCCAAGAAAGAAATAACATGCCCATCTAAGTCCTCATCCAAGAGATCTTTCACCATAGCAATACTAGGTTCAATATTAATTTGTTCAGGAGGTGTATAAGTCCTAGTATTACTCTTACGAACAATAGTCGAAGCCTTAGCATGATCCTTTATCCTAACAGGAAAAGGAGGTTTTTCAATATAAGCAGTAGGAACAATAGGATCACTATAGGTAATAGTCTTTTCTTCGACTGTAATAGGTGCAACTAATTTCACTTCTACATGAGGGTTATATTTAAACCACTTCTCTTTAGGGAGATCAACGTGAGTAGCAAAAGATTCAAAAAAAGTAGCTACTATCTCAGAGTCAAGTCCATACTTAGCGCCAAATCCACGAAAAGCATCGGCATCCATAAAAGATTTAACACAATCGAACTTAGGTGTCATACCTGACTCCTTACCATCGTCAGAACCCCAATCTTCTGAGTTGCGTTTAATTCTTTCCAATAAGTCCCATCTGAAATCAATAGTATTTAGCATATAAGAACCGGCACAGGAAGTATCGAGCAGGTTGCGATTATCAACAGAAGCCCGAGCATAAAAATTCTAAATAATCATTTCCCGAGAGAGCTCATGATTGGGGCATGAATATAACATTGACTTAAGCCTCCCCAAGCTTGAGCAATGCTTTCTCCTTCGCGAGGCTAGAAATTATATATGTAATTACGATCACGATGAACAAGATGCATAGGATAGAACTTCTGGTGAAATTCCAACTTCAACAGCATATAATTCCAAGATCTCGTATCATCACATAGCTTATACCATGTCAATGCATCTCCCTTCAAAGATAAAGGGAAGATCTTCCTTTTGAAAACATCATCAGGAATACCTGCAAGCTTAAATAATCGACAAACTTCATCCACAAAGATAAGGTGTAAATCATGATGCAATGTTCCATCTCCTGCAAATGGATTAGCTAGCAGTTTCTCTATCATACCCGAAGGAATCTCAAAGTAAATATTTTCATAAAGATTAGTAGGTTGAGGAGCAACTCTTTGCTCTTTTGGTTGGGGTGAAGATACCCAAAACAAGCCCCTCAAAGGATTAGTTTCCATAGTGACAAGTAACAGAATTTCAGCACACTATATAAATGTTTCCTTACCAAGTTCCACTCACCAAAAGCGCTACACTCCCCGGCAACGGCGCCAGAAAAGAGTCTTGATGACCCACAACTGTAGGGGATCTATCCTAGTCCTTTCGATAAGTAAGAGTGTCGAATCCAACGAGGAGCAGAAGGAAATGATAAGCGGTTTTCAGTAAGGTTTTCTCTGCAAGCACTGAAATTGTAGGTAATAGATAGTTTTGTGATAAGATAAATTGGAACGAGTAACAAGCAATGAAAGTAAATAAAGTGCAGCAAGGTGGCCCAATCCTTTATGTAGAAAAGGATAAGCCTGGACAATTTCTAGTAATGATAAAGGAGCTCCTGAGGACAAATGGGAATTATCGTCAAGCTAGTTTTCATCACGCTCATATGATTCGTGTTCGGTACTTTGATAATTTGATATGTGGGTGGACCGGTGCTTTGGTACCGACCTTACTTGGACAAGCATCCCACTTATGATTAACCCCTGTTGCAAGCATCCGCAACTACAACAAAAGTATTAAGGTAAACCTAACCATAGCATGAAACATGTGGATCTAAATCAGCCCCTAACGAAGCAACGCATAAACTAGGGTTTAAGCTTCTGTCACTCTAGCAACCCATCATCTACTTATTACTTCCCTATGCCCTCCTATAGGCCCAATAATGGTGAAGTGTCATGTAGTCGACATTCACATGACACCACTAGAGGAGAAGACAACATACATCTCATCAAAATATCGAGCGGATACCAAATTCACATGACTACTAATAGCAAGACTTCACCCATGTCCTCAGGAACAAACCTAAGTACTCACAATGCATATTCATGTTCATAATCAGAGGTGTAATAATATGCATTAAGGATCTGAACATATGATCTTCCACCAAGTAAACCAATAAGTATCAACTACAAGGAGTAATCAACACTACTAGCAACCCACATGTACCAATCTGTGGTTTGGGAAACAAGATTGGATACAAGAGATGAACTAGGGTTTGAGAGGAGACGGTGCTGGTGAAGATTTTGATGGAGATTGACCCCCTCCCGATGAGAGGATCATTGGTGATGACGTTGCTGATGATTTCCCCCTCCCGAAGGGAAGTGTCCCCGGCAGAACAACTCTGCCAGAGCCCTAGATTGGTTCCGCCAAGGTTCCGCCTCGTGGCGGCGGAGTTTAGTCCCATAAGCTTGCCCACGATTTTTTCTAGGGTAAAAGCGATGATATAGCAGAAGATGGACACCGGAGGCCCACCAGGGGGCCCAGGAGATAGGGGCGCGCCCTATGGGGGGGCTGTCTCCTGGATAGGGTGTGGGCCCCCTGGTGTATTTCTTTGCTCATAAATTCTTATTAATTCCAAAAGGTTGTTTCATAGAGTTTCAGGACTTTTGGAGTTGTGCAGAATAGGTTTCCAACATTTGTTCCTTTTCTAGCCAGAATTCCAGCTGTCGCATTCCCCCTCTTCATGGTAAACCTTGTAAAATCAAAGAGAATAGCCATAAGTACTGAGATATATTGTGTAATAACAGCCCATAATGCAATAAATATTGATAAAAAAGCATGATGCAAAATGGACGTATCAAGCAGCTCTATGTACTCCCGTGCGACTCCCTTCGGGAGTATCACCGCCTTTTCGCTCTGTTGCAGATATTTGGCCATGGATGTCACCGTCGCCGCTAGTTGGTCCTTGTTGTCAAACCAAGACTGTATCTCCAACATCCTATCTAGCTTCACAGGGTCGCCGTCTATGATCCTCACGTATCGGTTGTACTCCTCCATCGATCTACTTCTCCACAACACCTTTACTCGCCGGCGGTGGTTTTTGAATGGAAGAGGAGAGGAGCAGTGCTGGTTTTGGAATAGAGCCGGAGAGGAGTGACGCTGGTTTGGGATTGGAACAAGAGAGGAGGGGCGGTGGTTTTGAAATGGAAGAGGAGAGGAGCGGCGCTGGATTTAGATCGGAACAGGAGAGGAGCGGCGGTGGTTTAAGAGGAGAGGAGTGGCGCTGGTCTTGGAAGTATTTTTTTGTTTTGCATATTTTGGGTTAAATTTTGACCACGTATTGTATTTGGCAAGCAAAATGTGAATGCATGTCACCAAAAATTGTATCGTTCGGTTCGTATCTAAATGTACTTTCAAATTATATTATTTTTGCAACCTATAACATATATTTTATTTGTGAAAATCATGGTCAATTATGACCCAGAAAAAAAGGGAGACTAATTAATGTGGGGTCGCTTTCTTAATTGAAGGGTAAATTGATTTTGATTTTGATCCAGTCACAGCGTGCCGGCCCTCTCTACCAATCCTAAATCCATGTCGCACACTCCTCTCCCTCTTCTCCATTGCAAAACCACCTCCTCTCCTCTCCATCATCTCAATTCCAAAATCACTGTCTTGCCTCTCCCTCTTATCCATTGCAAAACCACACCTCTCCTCTCCATCATCTCCATTCCAAAACCACCGTCTCGCCTCCCTCTTCTCTATTGCAAGACCACCATCTCTCCTCCCATCTTCAAAATCTTGCACCAGACCACTCAGAAGGACATCTATGGAGAGGATGCAGCAGCGAATCAAGCAGATCACCGGCGGCGACCAGGCAAAGTTAGCTAGGTTGAAGGAGATCATTACTTGGTTTGACAATGAGTGGGAGATTTCTAGGACGGTGAGGGCCATGTGGCAATGTATGCGAAAGAGAGAGACGGCGGCGATGAGGGCGGCGATGTACTCCTCGGTGGCAGTAAGGCTGCAGTCCTTCGAGTTCATTGAGTATCTCCTCTGGGCGATGGAGCAGACAGATTCTCCCGAGGCGAAAGTCAGGCGGAGGTGGTGGGCATACAGGTCGAAGGTCGAGCACCCAGAGGATAACGAATCGGTTGAGTACGGTGTGCCGTTCGTGAGGGTGCAGAGCCAGCCAGAGCCACAGGAATATTCGTTCTCCCACCGAAAGAGGAGGCCGGATGGCGCGACGTCGCTTCCCCGATGTTCTCCATGGTTCCCTTAATGCTCGCCTCGTTTCAACGGCGGCGGTAGGGTTTAAGGTAAGCTTCGCACTAACCTAATCTTCCATCTGCTCATGCTTACAATCAGTGTGACAGCTAATGAAAATCATGCTTACAATCAGTCTCCGAGTACTACACCAATCGCCCTAAAATAGCTCTGGACCTTTGGGTAAAAGTTGTGACACTCTGTACAAATAAAGAAAAATAGATTTGTGCTTCTTTCAGAAAAGAGTACTCCCTAGAAAACTGCCAATATAAGCTACTAGTATTTGGTTAGAGGATTTGCTGCCGAGAAAGATCCGTCCACAGAGAGCGCAACACATCCCACTGGTGGTGGTGGATGCCAATGCATGCATGGAGCATGGTTGGTGTCGGTAATTTTTACTTGGCACACCTTGCACTCTGCATATATGTCGGTTCCGTCCATACACTTGTGTAGTTCCACCAAAATGCAGCTGAATAACCATGTTTGCATAGATGATGAAAAAGTGTGATTTCATTATAGTGGCACTAGTTGATGAAACATACACTAATAAATAGAAGAAAATATTGTGATAGTATCATAGTATGCCATGTTGCAAGGGCGAGATGGGCCCTGCGACGCCTCATACGGTATGCCTCATACTGGAAATCGACCCAAGTCTCCTTGATACACCTTCTTCCAGTGATGAACATCAGTGTACAGCGGTAGTACAAGTAGGGGCCTTGAGACATTCCAATCTCTATTTTTGTGCAGATCAACTAAAATTAAGCACCCCAATTTGCAGAAATGCTTAAACATTAACAATGGGACCAGTTGATGAAACATATACTAACAAAGAGAAGCACTTTCTTTATCTACATTGGAAATGAAATGATAGAGAGGACACTCGCTCTATTTTAACTGTATTATTACTTCATTTTATCAAAGACACTAGGGTCGAGCAGGTGGCAAATGAGGTGTACCATGCGTCGCAAGGATGGAGGCCGGGGCTGCTTAGACTGGGATGCTGAAGCTGGCTCTTTCAGTCGCTATCTTCCCCCCTGATGTTTCTATGGTAGCATTTGGGTTGTAATCCAAACTTGGTCGAGCTAGTGATGCGTCCCCCTACCTGCCTAGCTTATGTGGCAAACTTGTCTCCTGCTAGTACTCAGTCCGTTCTAGTAGTAGTTGCATAACTGCCCATTTACACTGAGATGTTGTCGGATAATGGTTCTCTATGGTTGGGTTTCTTTAATGAAATCGGAGGAAACCCCCTCTTTTGATATATAAAAAAATCAGTGGCACTAGCAGTGCCAAAACATTGCCTCAAATTAATAGTGCCACTAGATTAAGGTGCAAAATAATAACAGTACTGCTTTATCATGGCAGTGCCAAAACAATAGCACAAGAACAGACTCAACATGCCGGATCTTTGGCAAACGGTTAGACCAAAAAGGAACATACCTCGTGATGGGAACCATATCTGCAGTCAACGCCATCGTAGAAGGGATGACACTAGTCACCAACATGGATGACTCAATTCATGGGACCTTTTGGTGCAGTTCACCTAAAATGAAGCAATGTCCCATGAGCTGTAGCTTCTTCTTTATTTTTTAAGAAAGGGCTCCTGCCCTGGTTCTATTTCCATCAGAAAATGAAACACACAGAGCTTCTTCTTCATTAGTTGCAATAAAATTGAGCAACATCAAGGTTGGTTGTGAAGCTCCTAGAATGTTCAACTATAATTTGGATATCATTTGTGCAGTTCAACTAAGATCAAGCGTGAAATGTATATCTCTGTTTGCACAAATAAAGGTGGAAAGGAGGGTGACTAACAAGTGATGAAATATACATCAAATGAAAAGAAGCATGTTCCTTATCTGAATGGTAATCCTACAAGGACAGTAGCAACTTCTAAAGCAGCAGCATTGCTAGATATTAGTGTGGGCATTGGGATTAACTATGGCAACCGTTAAATACGACATTAATTTAATGGTGCCATTGCTTCGTTTTACCAGCAACATTACATTGATAGCTGCTATAGAGTCAGTATTTGGGCATGGGAGAGTAGGCGGACCAAGACAGTTGCATTTGTAATGAAAATAAGCAACTTATCTTAATGGGAAATTTAGCAAGACATGAAAAAAGTGTCATTGATTCATATTACTGGAGGCATTACATTGAAAACAACATTGGTTTAACGTGTCCTTACTTTTAACAGTTCAACCACTACATTTTACTAGTGGCATTACATAAGAGTGGCTCAGGGCAACAAACATCAAAACATGATATCTGGGTTGGTGCCATTTTTGTTCGGTATAGCCACCTTATACTGTGTGAGGCTAGCAAATCTAGTGCTGGACTTACTCTGTTGACTTGTCCCCCAATCCTCAATTTCTTTCCTTTTTCAACCAATAGATCGGGTTTATATTGAGTTTGTACTATGTTTCCCTTTATTTCCCTATTAGACCTAGAGACCAGTTGGGTAGCCAGTCTTTGCTACTTTTCGCCCCCCTTATTTCCTCTTTCGACAAAGTCCTAGATTCAGGTAACAAATCTTCCCCCACCCCCACCCCCTTTCTTCCTTGTTTAAACCAAGTAGTACTAGATTCGAGTGCATGAACTAGTTTTACCTCTTAACGGTAAAAAATTAGGTGGTTTTCGAACAGCCGATCGATCCTATCTACGAGGGGGCCTGAGAAATAGTAAAAGATACAAATGCAGCGATGTCAGGAGCTCAGGAAGTAGAGCAAGGCCGGTTTCAAAGGAAATTATACCTGAGGGTCGCCAGGATGTTGCTAGGTGGGCGGCGGGAGGCCGGATCTTCCCACACTACAGCATCGAGGAAGAAGGGGTCGGAGGCCCTCCCTCACTGGCGATGCTTGGGAGAGAACGGCAAGGCACGCTGATCGGGACACACCGGCAGTGGGTAAGAGCCATTGCCAAGGACGACTGTGTGAATGTTGCACCTTCTCACCTTCCCCGACGGAGACGATCCGGCTGGATCTGTGACCAGCGGTGAGCAGAGAGAGAGTGTGGCCACTGCTGTCGTGTTTAGATCTGGAGAGGACAAGACAGTGTGAAGAGAGCAACACAAGCAAGCAAGCGCAGAGGCTCCTGCCTATATAGTGGAGTACTAGTTTTCTTTTGTCTATCGGAGCTGGCTTGACCTCGTCAATGACTGTCGAGAAGTCTTCATGCACGTGCCCCGGAGGCGCAGTTGTCAGCATTTTGATCTGAAGCACCGGATTATAACATATAACACGAAAAAATGCCACATGACAAGAAACCATAACCTCACTGCCCAAAGGAGACAAAATCAATCCCGACGAACAAACTAGACGAGGATCAAAGCTCCAATTAAAGATAAACTCGTAGAAAAGGGGTCCATCGATAGATGTCCTAATTAACATAGCCGGGTTGACCTAGATGGCAGCCAAGTAGTCTTCGAGCATGTGCCCCCAATGACTAGCCCCTTGGAGGAACTCAGTTGATGCTGTTTAACCCTCACAGTGATCTGAAGCACATGACACCTAATTTTGTGACATGACAAGAAACCTTTTTTAGATTTCTCACCAGAACTACAACCCTGTACAACACAGCCTGCACGATATGTAGACGATAGCCAATCCAGGTGTGTCTTCTGGAGTCTGGTCACATGCATGGACGAACTGATCTTCCGTGTCTTGCAGGGATCGTCTAGGCACCAACGTTTGTACAACACTTCTCTAGTATTATCGCTCGTCTCTCTCTTCTATTAACTCACCCGACTTGCAGGGCAGGGGAATGTTCCTATGGTCGGTTCTCAATTGTGGTCCCACATGTGTGTGCAAGCACAATATGATGCACGTTCCATTCGGAGAGCGGCGTGCCAGACTGATAGACCGTTTGGGGTGCGACGTGAACGCGACGGGCGTGTTGTATACTCCGTACATGTGTACCGCCGTTTTCTTGAGGCTTTGCTCCATGGCGCAATCCATGGATACAAAATTAGTATATTGTACTATTTAAAAGTCGAGGGCGGGGCTTTTCCCACGCGGTAGGCGGGGCAGTTCCACCTAGTCGTTTTGACAGAGACGCGAGAAGGTGAGGGAGTAGGCTGCTGCAAACGTAGGGCTGTGTGATTTGACAGCGAGTTACTGCTGGATAGGTGGGGCCCCGTGATTTGACTTGCCATTATCATTTTAACTGCGGTGCTATGACCGACATGAGTCTCCCAATTCCTGACCACCTCCATATAGGTGCCTCTCCCAACGCTCCACCATGTAGAGGCTGGCTCTTGCATGAGAGCCCACTCCACTTTTTCCTTGCCTCTTTCCTCCACATATGCAAAAATGCCATGTAAAGCGGGCTTATATCCCACTATTGTACTTGCTCCTATAGGTGCTAAGCCTGCCACATAGGCATAAAGTCTGATGTGGTTAATTAAGAAGAGGGAGACTAGTTTGGTGACCCAAGGAACAAACGGTGCTAAGCGCGTGTACCTAGGTGAAAAGACAATTTTGAGTCTATAGCTAATTAAATGAAGCAAACTTAGCAACAAAAACTACTAATAAGCACCTATGCATTGGGGACTTGATTGCTAAGCCATTTAATGCCCTTAGCACCTCATCTAAGCACCATTTCATTGGAAGAGGTCACTCCTTGGCAAATGCAATAAATACTACAAAGAAAGAGATAGAGAGAAGTAAAAAATACTCTTATAGCCAACCTTATAGATAACCTTGTTGTAGTACAAGTGACTAAGTGATGACTATGTATGACATGCCAACATCAGATAGCCTAACACATCGTGTTAAATCTCCAAGGGCGCGACCACGCAAGCGAGGCGACGGTCGTCGTAGGCGCGACCATGATACGGGCTGCTGGCAGCCCTTGGATCTGAGATCGAACGGTCGCATGCTAAGTTGCTGAAAAATTGCAGAATAACCCTCCAGGATAGGATATTCACCCATAGTTCTAGAATCACGCCATGCAACCATTCGATCTTAGATCCAAGGGCTCTCGGAAGCCCGTATCATGGGAGAATGGAAAGCTTCATATCACCTGTAATTTTCCTGATGCTTGACATGACATTGAAAGCCATTTAATTGGGCATCGAGTAGACATGACATCTAATTGGGCCCCCATAGTATTGTGCATGAATCACCAGGCAAGCCACTACCCTGCTGTTGCCACTCAACATTTTTACAATGGAAAAGCCGCTGGCAGTTTGCTCCTACTTTTCCCCGGACATCCTTTAACATTACGGTAGTTCGCTCCTAGTCGTCCCGTCCTTTCACATTATGGCAATTCCACTAATCCTAACCCTCCTCCCAAATCCATGGCATCCCAAATCTCCATGATCAGCGGTGAGTACAAGGTTAGAACCATCACTGGCAATGATTTCGACGTCATCTACACTCGTTCTTCCGCGACGGTGAAAGGATGCCTTGCTCGCTTCAGACGCATATTCGAAAACTCAAATGATGAGTCAGTCGCTGGGCTAGATGTTGAGTACACCACAACCCTGGACAAAGAGAAGAATCTAAAGGAGGAAGATAAGATGAAGCCCATCGTGATCCAGGTTTGCGTGCATGACTTATGCTTGGTCTACCACATATGCCATGTCGATGTTGAGTGCGAGGAATTTAAGAACTTCCTCAAGGGCGGCCTAGTCAAATTCGTTACTGTAGACTTTACAAACGACATAACAGTCCTGGGTCGGATAGGCCTCATTGTATTCAAGCCCTTCGACTTCCAGAAGAATGGGTTGGTCCCTCCCATGATCAGCCTTCAATGTTGACCCTGGCAGGACCCATGGTTCATCCTTCGTACGGTAAAGTGAAGAAACCTCCGCACACGTTTCATCGTGCATGGTAGTGGAATGTACTAGATATAGACCACATCCACTACGCTGCAATGGATGGCTACCTTTGTTTCAATATCTACAAGGGTTGGATGAAGAGCAAGAGCCAAGTGTGCGTTTCAAGCAAAGAAGTATCGCCCAAGAGGAAGAGGGACAAGGACGAAGTCGAGGACGTGGACAAGGACTCCGAGTAAGGTGGCAGTGTCATTGCTCATAGTGGTTCTAATGCAGTGTCTACCGGATTAGTTGCTTAGTTTAATTTCAGGTGTGCTTAGTTTTATTTGAGGTGTGTGTTGTGCTGAGCCCCCAGCAGAACTATGTTATGTTTCTTCTCCTTACTTTAACTCTTCAGTACATACATACTAGTATTTCTTACAGTTCATCTTTTAGTTGGTATAGTACTACGACTTGTTTCTTCACATTATATACGTACAATATATATGGCCAACATCATATAGCCAGCAGTTTAGTTGTCAAAGAATTTCAGGGTGCTTAGTTTTGTCAAAGAATTTCAGGGTGCTTAGTTTTATTTGAGGGGTGTGTTGTGTTGGACACCATTATTGTGACTCAAATCTTTTTTGCCATGTTATAATGACATAAATACCGATGGACCAACATGCCATCTCTCCCTCTATCTCATTACAGTAAAATAAAGTGTGGGGCCTACTTGATCCCAACAGCATTCTTATTTTCCGGTAAAATTATTCGCTTGGTTACTCCTGACAAGCGGGGCCACACTTATCATTGTGAGAATCGGCTTATTTTTGTCATGTAACATGGTCACGGGTTTGACATGAAAATAACAATGTCTAATGGCATTTTTGAGCAAACATCTAACTTAACAATGGCATTTTTTAGATATCTAATTGTATTTTTGAGCAGGCATCTCACGGATCGATGGCATTTTGAGTAGTTGTAAATTCTAATGGCAAAATTGAGTAGTGATACACAACTAGTGGCATAAATAATAAGAACCCAAGAATTAAATAGGTATGCTAATTTGTTTAATAGAATTTAGCACCCCATTTAAGCATGTACTAGCTTTTTAAATAGTACTATATGCATAATTTGGCGACGAGCGCTCTCTATATGTATCACCTTTTTTCTTTAATTTCATCTTGTTAGTTTTGCTCCATGGCGCAATCCATCGATCCTACTACTATGCGAAAGTATACATTTTTAAAAGGCTAGAGGGCGGGGCAGTCTAGCTTGGTCGGTTTCACAAGAGGCGAGGGCCTTTGTGATTTGATGGCTCATTACTGCTGGAAGGAGGGCCCTTGTGATTTGACTGCTCGTATAAATGTGCCGACGACCTGAGGAGGAGCAAAGAACCGTGCGGTATACTCAGGTTTTCCGCTGGAGTAGTACTATGACGGAGGAGCACGAAACACGGCAGCCCAGTGCCATATGGCAATAAAAAATGATCTAATTTTCTAGTCATCTCATTGTTAGCATTGTTCTATTCATGCCTCGCAAAGAACATGACACGTGCAGTGAAACACCCGAAGCAAAAGAAGAAACACAGGAGCAAAAGAAGAAGGAAGATTATCACCCCAAAAAAGAAGGAAGTTGCACACACAAGTCTGGGGTGCTGCTCTCACTACATGAAGGGTTGCTGGCCGCAGAGTCGTAACTGCTTCTTCATGGCCTCCACGACCTCCATCTCCTTGCGCGTCTCCTCTGCCATCTTCTTCATTCTGTCCATGACGCAGGATTTCTCGACGCGAGCCTTCATCATCTGTTCCATGGCTGCATTACGTACCTTGAACGCAGCCGGTGCTCAACGGGGAGCATCGCCAACTCCTCCTTCTGTTCCATGACGAGGGCCTATAGCATCTTCATCGAGGAACTACTATTCTCATGTAGCTTCTTCCAGCCGGCGTTCTCCTCCCTCGGCAGGTCGAGCTCATGGCAGAGCTTCGCCTTGTCCTCCTGAAGTTGCAAGATTTTGCCGGTCACCTTCTTTTTCGAGGCAATGCTCTTCTTCAGCAGCATCACCAAGCCAGCGGTCAACTCCCCCTGCTCATTGAGCTCAGCGGGCATGTCATCGAGGCTCTCCTTCAGCAGCTCCACCAAGCCGTGGATGAAGTCCTTCTGCTTATTGAGGTTCTTATTGAGATGACCGGGCATACCATCGAGGGATAACGACTCCAGCGCCGCAAGCTCGACATGTTTGCCTCCGCGGCTAGGGCGCTCCTGGGAGCCATCGCCTGCCCATGAGAGATCTTTCAAGGTCTCTGCGTGGCAGTAAGCCCTCTTTTTTTTCTGCAGCCTTGGTTGCCGCTCCCTTGTTACGAGTAGTTCTCGACCTAGAGCTCTGCACACCGGCCATGGCAAGGACGGATGAAGAAGAAGGACTTATGAGGAGGAAGGTAGAGTAATTTTCGGTTAGGTAGTTGCCCTTTTTATAACCGAAGTACTAGCACTAGTACTAAAACCCGCATTGTGGGAACACGTTCAGGTTTGGTACGTAGTAGTAGGTGTGAGCAGGCTTGTACTTAATTGTAGCACTAGTACTTTCGAATGTGATGGGAACAAGCTAAAGATTAATTGATGGTTTTGGTTTCGAGGCCCGAAACGGCTCCAAGTGAGTTTAGTGGAACATAAATTTCAAGTACTCCCTCCATCTCAGTTTACAAGGCTTGCACGTGTATCTAGGTCATTAATGTAACTTATACTCCCTCCATTCATTTATGTAAGGTGTATTATTTCAGGCACGGTGACCAAGGCACATAATTATATACATGTTAGGACGAAATTAACCTTGGCAAAATCATTGATTAGCGGCAACTAAATCATTAGGCAAGGAAAGTAAGAGATAAACACAATCAGGAGAGGGATACTTTCCTTTTTTCTCTTTACAAGAAAAGATGTATGCAATCAGGGGAGAGATACTCTCCTTTTTTTGAAGGGGTAACGATGGAATTATAGGGAATTAGAAGAAATGCACCTTACATTGTAGAATATTATCAAAAAACAAATACACCTTATATAATGGAATGGAGGGAGTATAAAATAAATTGTTTAACATAAAAAATATATCATTAAAAAATAAAATGTTTGAAGTTTGTAATGATATATTTTTCGCAATCTATGCCTCTTATTAAGTTGGTCAAATTAAAAACCTAGGTACACGTGCAAGACTGGTAAACTGAGATAGAGGGAGTACTACACTGCTCAAATGCGGTCACCCAAGTCAGTGATGTAACTGGTCATACATGTCAGACCAAGCCAATGCGTATCCCTTCGGTGAGACGGGGGTCCGACCGACCGTTTGATGGTGCGATCGACCGTAAAGTATTACGCGATGGAGACTTCTGGTTGTGGCTTCGGTTGATTGTCACGCCCAAGCATTCTAAAACTAGTGATAAATCAATTACCATCTTTTTCCAAACGACCAAGTAATTTCACAGGAATACAATACATATAGATGGAGTGATTGTCAACGTTGCAAACCGATATGGCATTGCAAGTTCACTGCATCGCTGGTAGGGAAGGAGGGCAACTAACCTCGCCTACAATGCATGCCCAGCGGCGCCGCCGCAACTGGTCCCGGGATTTGGCTTCTCCTACCTCCCATTTGAACAGTTGCACCGGCTGCTCATGCCATTGCAGAGGCATGCGCGTTCATTCCTCCGCATTCGACTCCGTGAATATGATCTCTGCCATTAGCCCTAGCTCGAAATCAACACGACGCTGCCAGATGCTGACATCCCTCAACATCTCTCCTAAGATCGACTTGCGCCTCCACCTTGTGCTACGCCAGGCGCAGCTCCTTGGAACTTCTCTCCAATCGATGCGACACTTCCTCGATCCAATTTGCCCTTGCTGCCCACCACCTGAAATGCAGCCCTGGCATGTCCTCCGGCGCCACCAATCTACGATTCCAGAGGAATGGATCCCCTCTAAAACACATGTGGGTTTCACTCAAAGATGGCAGTGCTGCGGGCTGCAGCGAGAGGGCAACCTACGGGATCCTGGGATCTAAGGGATTATCCATGGCGGGATCCAGTGGGCGAGGCGGGGAGGCGAGCCTAGGCGCTGGGAGAGCCCTACAAGGCTAAGATAAAGATAGTACTACTCCACTCCGTCCTTATTTAAATACAAAGGCCACCAACAGTAGCCCTAGCAAAAATTGATCATGCTGCATGCGTCCTGGTTTATTGGCCCCTTTTTTTGTGCCACTTTTTATGACATGCATAAATATTATGTTACTTACAAATATGGTCAAAAATTGGCACAAAATACGAAGGAGGCCAATGGAAGTACTAGCAACCCATGATTTAACTACTCGCATGCGCGCAGTGGAGTAGTAATGTCTTTCTTCCGCCCTCACGTCCACTCAATTTGCATGCGCTGTATTAATTGACCATCAATGAAGTGAAGGACTTTACACACGTCAAATTATCACATGGGGTGGATCTTCGTACAAAAATGCGCCCGCCCGTGTACCCGCATGTGCGTGCGAGGGAATTTGTGCGTGCGTGGCCTGGGTGCACATCTTCGCTTTGTGCATGTACCGCCAGCGTGGCTCGGAGAGGACGAGTACATTCTTCTAGAACTAGTAGCACGTCACTATGATCAATCCACACAAGGAGGTCGCGACAACGCCTCCGCATGTGCCACGTGGCTTCATGAACTGTAAGAGGGACATTGTGTAGTGTGCCATTGGAATTCTAATTTACGTGTTTTGCACATACTCAAAGTACTAGTAAGGTAAACGTGCATTGCACGCATCAGATTTGGCAACCAAATTATGAATAAATACCACACTATAGCATGTAAGCTCTGAGTCATATATGCCTGAGGTAGACCTTCGTTTAATTCTTATAGTTCATCTCATTCAAACTCAATTAGTTTTTATAAAAAAGCTAGGTCATCTTTGTTTCATAGGATTTCCAAAACGTGGGAATAGGAAAAACATGGGATTAGAGTGGAATGTCGTCTTGAATCCTATCGGATTGTATGAGTGTTTGATAGTGCATAGAAAAAACGCAGGATTCTTTCAAAGATGTTTGAGTGGCTGGGATGTTTCCTATGAAATCTAGTGCAAATGAATCCTATGGAAAAATTCCTATGGTTTACAGTCCTACGAATCAAACAACCAAGACAGGAAAAATTCCTAAGGATTAGAATCCTCCAAAATTCCTTTGAGAATCGTTTATATCAAAAAAGCTCTTAATCTATTTTATGATTCATGGAATTGTGCGTTGTAAAGCATAAAGTAAAAAATGGCAATTCAACTAGAAAAAAGTTTAGGCAGTTATGATACAGAAGATTCTAGAACAAACGAGAAGCACTTGTGTTTTGTGGTTTGTGCATTATGCTTAAGTTCAACCATGGAGTCTGCTAGATTGTACATGTGGAAAAATCCGGTGGGGGGATAGAAGATGGTGCCAGGGACCAAGTGGAGGGAGACTATGAAGGAGTGCACAAGTGCGAGATCGATATTTAAAGAGAGGGGGGCGAGAACATGCGTTGTTGCACAAAGTGGAGGAGCCATGAAAAATAAATGAGCTAGGGGGCAAGCATTGCTAATCCTTTACGAGGAGGGCCAATTCATCAACTTAAACCATTTTACCAGCAATTGTCTAATGATCTCATTCATATTAGCCTTGATATATAGTGATGTTAGGGGGGCAGGTGATGTAGGGCGGAATCCTAGGGGCCGACCTTTCACGTTTGGAGAGGATCTCTACGAGGGGCACGGAGAACTCGAGAAGGGAAACGGGGAAAACACGAGAAAAACACTCAACAAACAAGAATTAAGTCACACATGCGCTAGATCATCGAGGCACAAAGTGATACAAGATCCAAAGTCAACAAAGGACGATAAAAAGGGTAACCGGTCTTCTCCGGGAGGAGGTCTTGATGATGGTCTTCTCCGGATGGAGGTCTTGAATCCAAGTGGATCTTCTTCGAAAGGCCGCGGTCTCTCACGAGGAGGAGATCCTAATGGATGAGCAATGCTCTATCTCAAATGAGCTAAACCAATTCTAACCCTAGCTAGGAGGTGGGAGAGGTCTATATATAGTACAAGTGGACGAAAGGGTAAGTGGCTCCGGCCCACACACGGGCGGACGCACAGGCGTCAGACATCCGACGGTCACTGGAAGTCCGAAGGGTCACGAGGGTTCGGACGTCTAGTGTCGGTCAGGCGTCCGATGTTTTGGCTATGGACAGCAAGTACCGGTCGTCTGGTCGAGGTCGGGTGTCCGCTGTTTTGGTTCGGGAGAGATTGTGTCGGTCGTCCGGAGAGGCATCGATCATCCGTGCTCCGGGAGGTGTCGGACGTCCGGTCGGCATCGGTCGTTGGGCTGCTGTAGCATGCAAAGCCTGGGACTTGGCTGGTCGTTTGGATCTTCCACACGTCGGTCGTCCGGTGGGCGTCTAACGTCCGGTCGTCTTCGGTCGTTCGAAGCCTAGGAGTTTCGAGCGGGCCTTCTTCTTGTGCATTGAACTTGGTTCCCTCGCCATCTTATCCAATGGGTGTAGCTGATCCGAGACTCTCCTCCAAACACCTTATCACACATAGAGTCTCCGCATGAGGTAGTAACCATGTCTCATAAGTAGGGAGTGGGAGTTCGGAGAGGATCGAGTTCACCTTATCTTCGATAGCCTTTGCTCGAGCTCTTGTCATGGGTCCAAGTGGTGTGGTGGGAGATGTAGACACGTTCATGGGGATGATCGTGGGATGCTCCGCATAATATCCCCCCCCCTGGAAAAGATTCGAACTCGAATCGAAATCCTGATCACCATGGTATGGCGAAAGATCCTTGGTGTTGAAGATGTCACTCACGTTGTACTTGTCCCGCGGGAGGTCGATCTTGTAAGTGTTGTTGTTGTAGCGTGCTAACACCTTGAAGGGTCCATCGGCTTGTGGTAGAAGTTTGGACTTGCGTTCGTTCGGTAAGCGGTCCTTACAAAGATGTAGCCAAACAAGATCTCCAATGTTGAATATCATGGGATGCTTGTTGATGTTGAGCTTGGTCGCGAGTCGTTGTACTTGGCGCTCAATGGTTGTCCTTGTATCTTCATGCATCTTCTTGAGGAAGCTTGCTCGTGCACTCGCGTCGAGGTTGGTGCGCTCTTGTAGAGGAAGGGGTGGAATGTCCAATGAGGACAATGGGTTGAAGCCGTAGACGACCTCGAAGGGGGACTTGCCGGTTGTCGAATGTCTTGCACAGTTGTAGGCATACTCGGCAATGGGTAGACACTCCTCCCATTCCTTGATGTTCCTATTGATCAACACACATAGTAGAGTGGAGAGAGTACGGTTCGTCGCCTCTGTTTGGCCGTCGGTTTGAGGATGGTATGCCAAAGAGAATAAGAGCTTGATTCCGAGCTTGGCGCATAGCGTCTTCCAAAAGTAACTCAAGAACTTGACGTCGCGGTTGGAGACGATTGTCTTTGGTACTCCATCGAGTTGCAAGATTTCCCTACAAAAGATATTGGTCATATGTGAAGCATCGTCTATCTTGTTGCAAGGAATGAAATGTGTCATCTTATAAAATCGGTCCACAACAACAAAGACGGAATCCTTTCCGTTGTGAGTTCTAGGCAAACCAAGTACAAAATCCATGCTAATGTCTTCCCAAGGTTGATAAGGAATAAGTAGAGGCATGTAAAGACCATGGGATTGAGATTTTGACTTAGCTTTGCGACATGTAGAGAAACGGTTGGTGAAGCGTGAGACGTCGTGGAACATCTTGGGCCAAAAGTAGTTCTTGGAGAGCGTGGTGAATGTCTTACCGCGTCCGAAGTGTCCCATGAGTCCGCCTCCATGAGCCTCTTGTAAAAGGAGCAAACGAAGAGAAGACTCGGGAATGCAACGTTTATTAGCTCTCATAAGATAATCATCCTTGATGTAATATTTTTCCCAAGAAGTATGTGTCAAACACTTAGCATAAGGAGTAGCAAAAGAAGGATCATGTGCATACAAATCTTTGATGTGCTCAAAACCAACAACATTCAACTCAAGTTTAGTGACAAGCGTGCAAATGCGGGAGAGAGCACCCGCAACTACATTTTCCTTGCCCTTAATGTACTTGATCACATAGGGGAAAGATTCAAAAAACTCACTCCATTTGGCATGATGCTTGTTCAACTTAGTTTGACCTTTCAAGTACTTAAGCGTTTCATGATCGGTATGGATGAAAAACTCATGAGGTCTAAGATAATGTTCCCAAACATGTAGCACATGCACTAAAGCATACAATTCTTTGTCATAGATGGGATAGTTAAGTTGAGCACCGGAGAGTTTTTCACTAAAATATGCAATGGCTCGTTTTTTTTTGCATCAAAACTCCGCCAATTCCGGTACCACTTGCATCACAATGAACCTCAAAAGTTTTGTCAAAGTTGGGCAAAGCAAGAATCGGAAGTAAGAAAAGATTTAAGCTCATCAAAAGCGGTAGATTGCAAAGGTCCCCAAACAAAAGGAGCATTCTTCTTACTCAAAGCATGCAAAGGTGCAGCAATAGTGCTAAAATCTTTCACAAAGCGGTGATAGAAACCCGCAAGGCCAAGAAAACTACGCACTTGTTGCAAATTGGTTGGTTGGGGCCAAGTTTTAATTGCCTCAATTTTAGATTCATCAACATGAACACCCTTGGAAGAGACAACAAAACCCAAGAAAACAAGCTTGTCAACACGAAATGTGCACTTTTTCATGTTGGCATAAAGGCGTTCCTTGCGAAGGGTTTGCAAAACAGCCCTAACATGATTTAGATGCTCTTTCATGGATTTGCTAAAAACAAGAATATCATCGAAGTAAACCACAACAAACACTCCAATATAAGGACGAAGCACAAAATGCATAAGACGCATGAAAGTACCGGGAGCTTCCGATAAACCCATAGGCATAACCAACCACTCGTACAAGCCAAATTTGGTTTTGAAAGCAGTTTTCCACTCATCACCCTCTTGTATGCGGATTTGATAATAGCCACTTTTAAGATCAATTTTCGTGAAACTGGTGGCACCACTAAGTTCATCAAGCATATCATCTAAGCAAGGAATGGGATGCCTATAACAAACGGTGATAGAATTAATGGGTCTACAACCGGAACACATGCGATAACTTCCATCTTGCTTAGGCACAAGTATAACCGGAATGGCCCAAGGACTTAAACTTTCACGTACATGTCTGTTGTCGATTAGTTGTTGTAATTGCCGTTGAATCTCCTTAGTTTCTTCGGGGTTGACGTGGAATGGAGTTTTGTTAGGTAGAGGTGCTCCGGGGATGAGATCGATTAGGTGCTCAATGCCTCGTAGTGGATGTAGTCCCGGAGGTAGCTCATCGGGGAAGACATCTTGAAATTCCTGCAAAAGAGATTTGAACACTAAATGTAGATCGTGAGAAGTGTTAGTTATTGGTGCGTCATCCTTGCACACAAGGACAAAGTGCATAACACTCGATGGGTTCTCACACACTTCTCTCATCTCACTTTTGGTGGCAAATAGCACGAGGTTTTTCTCTCTAGACAAAGATGCGCTCAATTTTGGCTTGTGGCACTCACTTTCTTTTGGGTGGGTCACTCTCTCACTCTTTTCTCTATGGGTGGCTTTCTTGTCGACTATGACTTGGCTAGGAGACATAGGTCGTAGCACATATTCCTTTCCTTTCAACTTGAAGCTATAGTGATTGGTACGCCCATTGTGGATGACGCCGTGGTCAAATTGCCATGGTCGACCAAGAAGGAGGTGGCAAACGGACATCGGGACGACATCACACTCCGAAATGTCCTCATATGCTCCAATTTTGAAGGAAACTTGGACCGTGTGCTCAACTCGTATAATGCCGGAATCGCTAAGCCATTGGACTTTTTATGGGTGCGGGTGCTTCATATTGACCAATTGTAGCTTCGAACATAACTCTTCACTCGCCAAGTTGTGGCAACTACCTCCATCGATGATGACCTTGACAGACCTTCCATTGATGTCGGCCTTGGTGTGGAAGATGTGGCATCTTTGGTCTTCGTCTTGTTGATGTTGAAGAGTCAAGACTTTGGAGACAACGAGAGCAGGGCTCGAATCCTCATCACAAAATACTTGGTCATCTTCATCTTCGTTCACGCGCCGGTGCATGGCCACTTTCTCAAGGGATTCCATTTCCTCTTCACTCATGGAGTCATAGGTTCCGTCATCGTTGAGGATCATGGTGCGCTTGTTGGTGCACTCATAGGATTTGTGGCCTCGTCCGCCGCAAGTGAAACACTTGAAGGAGCTTGTCTTGACGGTCTCATCGGTTGGAGTAGATGATGAAGCGCGTGGCTTGAAGTTGCTTGTAGTAGGAAGAGGACGACTTGAGGTTGTCAAAGTTTGCTTGTAACTTGACTTGTTGTCGTTGCTTGTAGATGGCTTGGTTGAGGTAGAAGTTGGAGTCGTTGAAGCTTGGATGTTGGAGAAGCCGTATGTCTTGGATGCGTACTTGGTGTACTTGAAGTCATCTTGCACTTGACGTTCCACCTTGGTAGCTTGATGCATGAACTCAATGAGGTTGGAGTAGGGTTGGAAGTCGGCAATCTTCTTGATGGGGTGATTGAGACCATTCAAGAAGCGTGCCATGGTTTGCTCATCATCTTCCGTGACATTGGCTCGTATCATGGCTATCTCCATTTCCTTGTAGTATTCTTCAACACTCTTTGTTCCTTGCTTGAGGAGTTGGAGCTTCTTGAAGAGATCGCAGTTGTAGTAGGTGGGCACAAAACGTGATCATATGACATCCTTCATTTGAGCCCAAGTGGTGATTGGTGGTTCACATCTTGCTTCTCAGTGCTCAAGGACTTGTTCCCACCATATGAGCACATAGTCTTGGAACTCAAGTGATGCCATAGCAATCTTCTTCTCTTCCTTGTAGTTGTGCAAACGAAAGATTTTGTTGACCTTCAATGCCCATGAGAGGTACTCTTCGGGGTCATTGCTTCCATTGGACTTGGGCATTGTGAACTTTAGCTTGCCATAGTGTTGCTCTTCATTGTGTTGTTGTCGAGGGTGATGATGACGCCCGTGACGTGGAGGATAATCAACCTCATGTTGCTCTTGGCGTGGAGGAAGTCCATGATCCTCTTGCTCTTCTTGAACTTGAGGTTGAGGTGGAACTTGTCGAGCTTGAGGAGGTGGGGGAACTTGACGTTGCACTCGCGGTTCATAGTTCCGCTCTTGGATTTCTTCTCGTAGTGCTTCCTCTTGATTGCGGCTATTGCAGTTGCGGTTGGCGATGGCTCGACTCGATTCTTGAAGGTCACGTTGTGCCTCAAGAGCTTGTGCTTCATGTTGTTGTTGTTGAAGACGTTGAGCCTCGGCGTCTTGTTCATCTTGATATTGACGTGCTTGTTCTTCCTCTTCGCGATGTTGACGTTGACGTTCTTGATCTTGTGCAAAAGAAACTTCATGTGGTTGAGGACGAAGTACTTGCTCGTCGACTTGCTCTTGTGAATGCTTGTCATGTAGAGGATTGCGAGATGCATGACGGTCTTGACGCATGGCTCGGCGAAGAGTGTTCGATGTCGGGGTACTTGAGCCGGAGAGGGTGTCGTCGGAGTGTTGACTTGAGCGGCCCCGTCTTGAGTATGAAGAAGTAGAGGGATGGCAGTTCACCAACAAGGCGTGGATCTCGTCCATTCTTGCATCATTTTCTTGCTTGTGAGCGTCGATCTTGTTGTCGAAGTAGCCTCTTGTTCGTTGCTCAGAGAGTCGCAAGTCGGTGGCGAGATTGTCTATGCGGTCGCTCATTGCTTGTTGCTCTTGATGCAACGCTCGTTGAGCACCAAAGAGGTGGCTCTTGGTGACAAATGAAGACATGTCGTCGTCTTGCTCGATGAGGGGTGGATTGGTAGAAGAACTTGGCCTATCCATCATTCCAAGCAAAATATAAGTGGTAGAAGGAGAAGAACATATACCAAATGTACCTTGACCGATGTTAAAGATGGATCAAGATCACTCAAATGCGGACAATGAAATAGCACAATTGCTACCAATTCTTGTCGGTTCTCACACCTACACAAGTAAAAGCTTACGGTGGAGCTTGGTTAGGATGGTGGCACAAAATTTGATGCAATTGTAAGTGAGCTTCAATAATATTGAAAAGGATTCACAAATTTGCAAATGCAACAAGTAGACCAAGCATGTAGTGGTACACGGAAACACACACACAAATAGATAAGTGGGATTTTGCAAACAAAAAATGAGCCAAAATGTGGAGTCCATGAAAATGATCTTGTTGCACAATACTAGAGAGACGCTAGCATGATTGCACAATAGGCAGATACGAACTTGTGCACAACCTACTAAGCAAAAATGCAACGACCTCTATCCCAAGTATGCTATATGTATGGTATTTCGGTGATATGATCCAAGATGATCGGATAAGACAATCTTAATGTAGTATGATGCTATGGTTCTTGCTTATAAGCTCTTTGCTTATATTTCCCTCTTTGCTTAAAAGCTTGTTTGGCTCTTTCACTTGTGAGCTATTTTCTCATGCAAAACTTCACAAACCAAGATAGCAATTGTGTATGCGATGACAATTTTGTGACACAAAAGATGATACCGAGATATATGCACCACTATGGTATGGTATGTATGCTATGGAGTATGATCACTAATGTGCACAAGTCACGTTGCCGGCAATACTCAATGGCTAGTCTCGATGGGTAAGCAACGCAAAAGTAAGGCTATGTGGTTATCAATGCAATGGCATGGAATGACAAAGATGTCGTCGAAGTTACCGTTGATAGTTCGTCATTTGTAAGCCAAGGACGGGGATGGGTCCTTGCGAAGATGAGCGGTGGTGATGTTGACATCGAACCGGACCTATATAGACGAAACACAATAGGACACGGGAACCACAACTCAAAATCTCAAAGACCAAGATGTATCAAAACTTGTCGGAGTGCGAGACAAGTAAGTGATGGTGGTGGCGGAAAGCGGTGGTCGTATGCAAGCGTGTATGTGGAAAGTGGTGGTGGAATGGGGGAAAACCAAACTGAAAATGTTCAGTTTCGTCAGGGATGGTCGGACGACCGAAGATGGTTGGATGTCCGGTGCCTGGGCGATTTCGGGCACGGTATGAACAACTCATTTTCGTGGTGGAGGAAGGTGGAGATGTCGAATTCGCGCTATTTTGTGGATGGAAAAGGGTGGGGAGGGTGGGGAAAGCTAGATCCACACGTGGCAACACAAATCCATGGATCAAATCCAACAAAACTTCAACACACCAACAAATCACAAAAATATTTTGGGGCTATTTTTGGTGGGGATTTTTGGATTTAGGACGAAAACAACAAAATCAAGCTAGAAAACACAGGGTAGGGGCTCCAAAAACATGATCAACGTGGCTCATGATACCAAGATGATGTAGGGTGGAACCCTAGGGGCAGATCTTTCACCTTTGGAGAGGAACCCTACGAGGGACACGAAGAACACGAGAAGGGAAACGGGGAAAAACACGAGAAAAACACGTAACAAACAAGAATTAAGTCACACATGCCCTAGATCATCGAGGCACAAACTGATACAAGATCCAAATTCAACAAAGGACGATACAAAGGGTAACCGGTCTTCTCCAAGAGGAGGTCTTGATGATGGTCTTCTCCGGATGGAGGTCTAGAATCCAAGTGGATTTTCTCCAAAGAGGCCGCGGTCTCTCACGAGGAGGAGATCCTAATGGATGAGCAATGCTCTATCTTAAAAGAGCTAAACCAATGCTAACCCTAGCTAGGAGGTGGGAGAGGTCTATATATAGTCTAAGTGGACGAAAGGGTAAGTGGCTTCAGCCCACACACGGGCAGATGCACAGGCGTCGGACGTCCGACGGTCACTGGGCGTCCGAAGGCTCACGATGGTTCGGACGTCCTGAGTCGGTCGGGCGTCCGATGTTTTGCTCTGGATAACAAGTGTCAGTCATCCGGTCGAGGTCGGGCGTCCGCTGTTTTGGTTCGGGAGAGGTTGTGCCGGTCATTCGGAGAGGCGTCTGTCGTCCGGGCTCTGGGAGGTGTCGGACGTCTGGTCGGCGTCGGTCGTCCGACCATTGTAGCATGCGAAGCCTGGGACTTGGCTGGTCGTTTGGATCTTCCACGTGTCGGTCGTCTAGTGGGCGTCGGACGTTTGGTCATCGTCGGTCGTCCGAAGCCTAGGAGTTTCGAGCGAGCCTTTTTCTTGTGCGTTGAACTTGGTGCCCTCGCCATCTTGTCCAATGGGTGTAGCTGATCTGAGACTCTCCTCCAAACACCTCATCACACATAGAGTGTCCGCATGAGGTAGTAACCATGTCTCATAAGTAGGGAGTGGGAGTTTGGAGAGGAGCGAGTTCACCTTATCTTCGATAGCCTTTGCTCGAGCTCTTGTCATGGGTCCAAGTGGTGTCGTGGGAGATGTAGACACGTCCATGGGGATGGTCATGGGATGCTCCACATCAGCAGGGCCCTTGCTGCCCCCTGTCTTCGCCACTGTGCGCGCGTCTGAGAGATGGAGCGGAAGGCATGGATGATGAGAGGGGGACGTTGGATATATAATTAATGTGGGTGTATTAGCTATTGAATCCTATATAGAGAGGTATAGATTGATCGATGTGGACGTGGGAAAGAGGGTGAGACCTCACTAGATATATAGATTGATCGGTTTATGTGGAAAACTGTGAAAGACCTAGCTATATACACACACACATAGAGGAACATCGATCGTTGCGCATGCACATGAGAAACAAAGAATGCTCGATATGATGGAGAGGGGTAGGTGTGTGTGTGTGCTTGCATGGGAGACCGACCTGAAGAAAAAGATTGCATGTGTGCGATGGATAATGCCGACTAGTAGTGTGTGTGCATGCATGCACGAGAGAAAGTTAGTGGTACAATTATAAAGAGAAGACGACTGTGTGGGTGTAAAAGACTAGGTGAGGTCATAATCAATGTAAAGTTGAATTCAAATATTTGAATAAGAGATCATGATGTTTGAAACCGATGCATGCATGAATATAACTGAGATATGCGCGGTGTGGTTTGGAAATGTGCATGTTGTACTGTATACACATTGCACAAGGTCAGACTGATTTGAATTTGAGATACCGATGGAAGACATCGTTTAGCCAGATTGCATCTGTGCATGGACACACTATTCCAATTGGAGATGATGGGTGGCTTTCGCATCACATATCTATATCTATACCCCTATATATATTATATTATATATCTTTTATATAGTGTGCGGATAACTTTAACTTTGAAAGATGGTCGTTGGATGAGGCCAATCTGATGGTGCAGAGATGGCAAATTTGAGTACAACTGGCCGTTGGATATCATCTAGATTCCACCAGATTTTACCACATGTACAATCTAGAAGACTCCATGGTTGAACTTAAGCATAATGCACAAACCTCAAAACACAAGCACTTCTTCTTTGTTCTAGAATCTATTGTATCAGAATTGCCCAAATGTTTTTCTACATGATTGGCCATTTTTTTTACTTTATGCCTTACAACGCACAATTCCATGAATCTTAAAATAGATTAGCTTTCTTATAAAAACTAGATGATTTTGAATGAAATGAACTATAAGAATTAAACGAACATCTACATCATGCATATATGACTCAAAGCTTACATGCTATAATGTGGTATTTATTCATAATTTGGTTGCCAAATCTCATGCGTGCAATACACGTGTACCTTACTAGTCTAAATGGTGTGTGTGTGTGTGTGTTGTGCATTTTAAACACATTGTACGTAGTATATCATACATGGTTTAGATTCCGAACATCTAGCTAGAGCATACATGTACTTTGATTTGAATTCAACATAAAATGGATACATATATTTGAATTTGAGATCGTATGTACATGTAGTGCGTATTTATATAGGAATTTACTTCTCTTATATTCATGTCATGTGTTGTGAAGATAATATTTAGATGGTTGTGTAACTAACCTGAGTACAATCCCATTCAAACAGGGAAAATGTACCCAAATTTAGTCCATATGCTAGACAACACACATTGTTTTTTAATTGTTGAGGGAAGTGCAAATTGTTTTGGTACTGTACATGTTATCTTTGTTGTCCCAATTTTTTTATTTTTTTTGGTGTTGTATTTGAATGCATTTCTAGTAATATAGTAAAACGGGACATGGCTCTCTCTGGTGATGAGGTCCGAATTGTCTTTTTTTGGTACACATTAAGCCTTTTCTCCCGAAATTTCAAGCTGCGCCTTGTTATGTGAAATTTCAAGCTAGCGTCTCCGTCTATCGTGCTGCGAAACTCCCGCCTCTTCAACCCACGCCTTGTTGCCCCGAAATATTTAAGATATATCTTTGTCTCGTTGTGCTCCGACAACTCCCTCCATCTCAACCCGTGCCTTGCTATTCCAAAATTACAACGCGCACGAAAAATCCCACCTCCCGTGAAATGCCGACACGTGAAATGCCCGTGATACCCCTGAACTGAAAGAACCGCCTAGCTCAAATCGGCGGGGGTGCTTTTGTAACTTACCCCACATTTCAGACAAGCGCGTCCCTAAGTCATGGTTCCTCACTCCCATCCCATGCACCCACCCATTCGTACACTAAGGTCGCGAAAACCCACGAAGCCCCACACCCTCCTCCGTCCGCCACCCAACCGGAGCCTCTTCCCCGACGACTTCGTCCACAGCAACACCTCGACGTCCCTCATCCACCATACCGGATGAGGATCCGTCGTTGATCTCGTCATCCCACTGGTTCAGCCACCCCGTCCTCCACCTCCAAGGAGTTGCCCCGACGTTCCCCTCGTCTTTCATGCCACCTCCATTCCCACACCGCCGTCTTCACTTGCACCACCGGAAGAGCAGCATCATCACTGTTTCCTCGGATGAAGCTGCGGCCTAAGCAGCGCCACCAAAGAGGTTGTACACTAATCGCCGTATTTCTTCTTGATTTGATCTTATGGTGCTGCCGATGCTCGGTCCCGAGACAACACGGCGCGGCTCCATCCACGGCGGCGTCGTCGGCCACTTCCTCCATGGCTTCGCTCCCTCGGCGGCGACGTCCACATCAGTAGGAGGGACTACTGCTTTAGCTCTCGCTCGCACTGCTGCTCTTGCTCTTGCTCTTGCTTGCGATGCTGCTCTGATTTAGCTACACTTCAGTCGACTAAATCGACTTTTGTGTCAGTCGATTTTCAGGGGGTGGGGGGCTCGCCGGAGTTAAGGAAGAACCAGCCGCAGCGGGGAGGGGGCTCGTCGGAGAGGTACCCTACTATCTATCTTAG
>NC_057798.1:452920774-452938176 GCF_018294505.1 Triticum aestivum
TAGGGTTGAGGGTGGGGGTGGTGGTCGCAGGCAGTGGTGGGGCAGAGGCGTGGGGATCGCCAAAGAAAAAGCTCGGCACGGGGGGGGCTAGAGGGATGACCGGGGCGGCGGCGGACCGGCGGTGGGGAGTGGTTTCGGGGCGAGCGGGGCGGCGCACCATCGCCCGCGGGCGGCGAGGGGCGGCTGTTTGGCCAGTGGTGGCTGCCGGCTCAAGGGGGGTGGAGGTTGAAGATGAACTACATGCCCTTGATTTCATATCCAACCGCTAGAAAACCGATTGACCAGAGATGAAAAATTCAGTCAACTGACGTGTAGCCTCACCTGATGCTGCTACATGACCAGCTGACCCAGCTCTTGCACGCGCTACTGCTGCTACTGCTTTTCTGCTACTTGTGCGTTCAGTTTCGACAGTACAATTTAGTTTCGGCAGCAAAATTCAGTTTTGAAGTTAAGTTCAGTTTTGACAGTTAAATTCAGTTTTGATAGTTAAGTTCAGAGATGAGCGGCTGCTGTATTTTACATCTAGCACTTTGTGGTTATGTATTTTACATCATCTATTAGAGATGCTATTAGAATTCCACTCAGGTTAATGTTGTCTCTCTTGTCCTACTTCAGCCTTGGCGTCGTACAACTCACTGGAGCTGCTCCAACGAGTAAACCATCCATCACAACGAAGCAGTACCCCGGGCTCCATCTCCAGACGCCTAAGATCTTCTTCCCCTCCTCCGACAGCCAAGTCAGCCGGAGCATCCTCACCGACCAACCCAATCATGCTGAGATCGACATGGCTTCGCCAAAGATGGTGTACACTTGTTGCATATAGTTTTTACTCTACATATTATGTATATTGTCCACTGAGCACAAGTAGTAACATGAAAGATGATTATTTTATCCTACTATATGACAAGCAGTGAGGTATCAGGCAACTTAGCTATCCGTGATGGACTCTCTTGAACGCCATCATTATTTATCTCTGCGCGTTTGAGCTGTGCATTTGTCGATGGTCCTAGGAGTTGAGCTGGTAGGGCAGTGGCCTGGGTCCAAGGTAATACAAGTAGCACAAAAACATTTTTTAGTGTAGGCTTTTCCTTGCTCAAGCCTGCCTACTAGAATTGCGAGTGCTTGAAAGGAAAAGTGAAGAAAAAACATAGGAATTGAAAGTTTCCTATGGTACTACTATTCATTAATTTTGTTCAAAGGAATGGAGCAAAGGAAAACTATAGGATTTGTTCCTTTAGTGTCTCCTTGAAAGAAAAACCGTAGGAACTTTAATTTCCACTTGTCCTCCTTTTCAAATTCCTATTCATGAAGCACAAGACTAAGAGATAGTACCATAATAGCATGATAACCGTACATTTTCTTGTGGTTTGACTTAATCTCACCATGCTTCTTTGCATCCTGTGATCTTCCAATTCTTGTGAATCAAACACCCAAATTGGCAGAAATCCTGTGTTTTTAAATTCTCTATTTTGCACGTGCATTCCTATCCTATTCTTGTCTATTTCCCATCCTTGCATTGTTAGAATCCTCAAATTCAAACAAGCCCTTACACAATTACTTCTGTTACAGATATGTGTCAAAGAAAACCTTGTGTGGTTTGTCCTGCTCCTATTGCGATGTGTTCCACCCCAGCTCAGCTGCTCCAATGATGGAAGGGTTCACCAATGCAGGGATCCGCTCTCCAGACTGTCTTTCGCCACCTCAGATCTTCTTCCCCGCCGCTGGCAGCCACGACAACTGCATTACCATCATCAACCGAGAAGATGACCCTCAGGACTACACGGGTCCGCAAGCGAGGTCACACTCTTTCGTGTCTGCTTACGCTATGCATCGCTTAATATGATGACATGCTACTTTATCATCGTGTTCACCTATTAGACTCCAAGTCAGGTCCAAACTAATGCTGAAACTTGAGTTTTAAAATGATTGTGGGGTACATATTGGGGTAGCAATCAGTGCTATCTGTCTACTATCTGGTTAATCTCGGGTGTCTACTATGAGTTTCATGTTGGGTGCAAACAAATATTAAAGGAGCCATTATTTTTATTTTTTAACATAAGCTATTATCTGCCTGCTATCATTAGTTTTGGGTCTATCCACAATTTTCTACCATCACTCTGGATTTGTGCATGCACTCCTTACATAATATCACTATGTTTTATTCCTATGCATGTCAGTTATTGAACACAATGGAACTGAACATGTAGAACAAAAGAGACGACCTTGCATGGAAATAAAATTTCATGTAGACGTTGCTCCATGGTGGGCGCAAAGGAAGCCCCCCCCCTCCACCCAATTCGGATCGTAATCAAGAGGAGATTACTGTTCTGAGGGGGATACAGAAGGAGAAGACAACTCCTATTTACCACCTGAGGTCTTTGCTCTAACTTGGCATGATGATGTTGGTAATATCATGCATATGGTGCCTTGCATTGCTTACTGTATACATCAAATATGGCATCTGCTTAGTTTAGACATGCTTTGTGTCAATGCCATATGTTTAGTTTCTTTATCGTATATGTGAATCATGCAATGCCATCTTGTTTAGCCAGGCATCATATATGTGAATTTTGCAATGCCACCCTGGTTAGCCAGTCATCTTATATGTGAATTGTATCATGCCATCATTTTTTTATTACATGTTAAATTTGTCAACAATTTTAGTACATTCAATTAATCTTCCTGTGCATCAGCCATTCGACACGGTCACGGAAAAATCTGGAGTGGAAACAAGGTCTTCAGAGCAGACAATACTATCTGACGAAGCGCATGTCTTGCTGGTTATGGATAGCTCCTCAGAGGAGGATTCAGAGATAGATGACCAGTCCTATCCCCCCCCCAGGTGCATGCTCTAACTTGGCAGGGTTATGTCGCTCATATCGTGCATATGGTATCTTGCATTGCTACGTAATTTGCTTAGTTTAGACATGCTTTGTGTCAATGCCACCTGTTTAGTGTCTAATTACCATATATGTGAATTATGCAATGCCATCTTGTTGCAAGACATTATATATGCGAATTATGCAATGCTATCTTGTTGCAAGGCATTATATATGTGAATTATGCAATGCCATGTTGTTTAGCCAAGCGTCATATATGTGAATTATAGCATCCCGTCCTTTTTTTGTATTTCTCATTGCATTTGTCGGCAATGTTTGTATGTTCAACTGCTCTTCCTGTGCATCAGCCATTTGAATTGGTGGTGGAGAAATCTGGAGTGAAAACAAGGTCTTTAGAGTAAACAATGCTACCTGCTGAAGCAGATATGTTGCTGGTTACAGATAGCTCTTCAGAGGAGGATTCAGAGGCAGATGACTAGTCCTATTATCCCCCTGGGGTGTATGCTCAAACTTGGCAGGGTTATATTACTCATATCATGCATATGTTGTATTGCAATGCTTTGTTTTTACATCATATACACAATATTGAATGACATCTCCTTAGTTGACACATCATATATGCAATTGTCCTCTACTCACTTGCTTAGTATATAAATCATATATTTGAATTATATGCCATGATGTTTACATACACAGCATGTATCTGTATTATGGCATGCCAACCCATTTTCTAAAGACATAATATAGTTATATCATCTCATCATGTTTACATAGTCATCATATTTTGAATTATGTCATTCTATCCGTGAATGATATCATGCCATCATGTTTCCATCGACGGCATGTTTGTGATTTATGGCATGCCAACCACTTTAATAGACACATCATATAGTTATATCATGTCATCATGTTTACATAGTCATCATATTTTGAAGTATGTCATTCTATCCTGTTTAGTTAGCCATCAAACATGTGAAATTGTGTCATGCTATCCTATTTAATTAGCCATCGTATATGTGAAATTATGTCCTGCTATTCTGTTTGGTTAGACAACATAAATGTGAATTATTTCATGCCCTGTTTTCTTCCCTACTATCCATTGCATCTGTCTATCTTACAATGTATGTAAATTCAATTACTTTTCTTGTTTATCAGCCATTTCAATTGGAGGGGGTGATTGCAGTATCTGTGGGAGTAAAAACACGGTCTTCAGAAAAGATCGTGCTACCTGTCGATGCAGATAGAACCACGGTTGTACTTGCCCAAGAATCAGCCCCACCATACATAACCCAGACTCACGCAGATTGTACCCCTACCCAGCTGGACAGAGAACTAGCTACACCCCTTCTAACCCCAACCCTAGCAGATAGTAACCCATTTCCAGTTGACACAGCACCGTCTCCACCACAGAGCACCCAAACATGAGCAATTAGTACGGCAACTGCAGTGCCCAAAGCACGAGGACCACCACTCCGAACCCCAAGTCAACGCTTAAAGCAAAAGAAGAAATTGTTCTCAGGTCAGGTTCCGTAGCTATGGTTCATACTACTTTGCTCTTGCATCATTGTATTTACTCATACCAACATACCACTACAACAAACATAGAAGTGTTCCATGACATTACCAAAATTATCATCACGGAAGTGTCCACTTCCATGACGATAAATCGCGCGTCACTGAAGTGCTTTCGTCAAGGGTGACCGACACGTTGCATCCACCATAACGAAACGCCGTTAAGCTATCGGGTCCGATTTTGGATCCGATAACCCGTTAACAGCCCCAACCAATGGGGCTTTTCCACGTGTCAAATCATCATTGGCTGGAGGAAACACGTGTCGGCTCACCGTTGGGACAGATGTCATCCACTCATTGGACCGAAGGCGCCTATGATACGTCGACATGTGGCACGGCCCAACAGAGGCCCATTCATCTGAAAAGGCCGGCCCGTTTGACTTGGTCAAAAGGTGGCGGGCCGGCCCATGAAAAGCCTGTTAATGGCTTGTTCACATATAGCCCATTTACAGCCCGCAAACCCACGGCCCGTTAGGGCCCAACGGAAATCGACTCAACAACGTCATGTGGGCCGTCGAATATAACACCAGCCCGTTTCACTTTCGGCCCATGTATGGCCCACGACGTCTTTCGGCCCATATGAGGCCTTCATGTCTTTAGGCCCTTTAGAGGCCCATGGTGACTCTAGCCCATAATGAACAGTAAATTTCTTTGTACACGTTAACGGCCGGTGATTCACATGGGCCGTTTCAAGCCCGTGTTAACTTTTGGCCTATTGAAGGCCCATACGTTCTTGGGCTCCTTTACGGCCCTCGATTACTTCCGGCCCGTTACTGGCATGTTCCCCTAATGGGCCAAATTCGGCCCGTGGCAAGAGTCGGCCCGTTTCTGGCCTGTTAACCCGTTGCACCGAATCCAGCCCGTCCTATATTCCGGCCCATTAACAACCAGTTATGCCTGTGACATAATTAAGCCTTTGCTGTCCTCTGGCCTGTTAAAGGCCCGTTACCGTGTTGGGCCGATACCAATTAAGCCCATTTACGCGCCATGTAGACCCATTTATCCGACAGCCCGAGGCCGACCGATTCTACGGCCCTGTTGGAGGCCCATTTATCAACGGCCCGTAGGAGACCCGTGGATCATTCGGCCCGTAGCAGGATCAAGGTTACCATGGTCCGTATATGGCCCATAGTTGTTGCGGCCACTAGCAAAACATGGAAAAAGAAGACTAGGAAATAAATAAGGCCGAAACTAACAATAGGCTATTAAGGCGATTGCACAGATTACATCCACTCGGCATCAAAGATCTTCACCAGTACAAATATAGGGAACACCCTACACTATACAAAAATGGCTTGCTGTTTTCTTCAGCCAGTGGCTGCACGTTAAGAACAAATTTTGTATCGCACCAAAACAAATTACAACTATAAAACAAAAGGAAGGTTGGCACAAAAGTTAACAATCTAGTAGATAAATGCACCACCGAAAGTTCAGAAGCTCAGTTCATTTGACTTGACTATTACATTTTCATGTTGTATTGTCTGATGGAGCACCATAACCTTCGCCTTCATTTCTCCTAGGCTCCTGAACAACATAGAAAATGTCTGATAGTCTGGTTTCAAAACCATGCATATCTTGACGACATCGAACAATGTCTCTCCTTGTTTCACAAAGGGTCTCTGCTAGGGAATAGACTTGCGTCTGGAGCGCATATACAACATTGTTTTGAGCTTGCATATCTTGATCATGAGGCAGTTTGGACAAGATTGCCTTAACAACCAACCCAGTATTACGCAGGAACGTGCTTTTGGCACTGTTAGTGGACAGATACTGTCCCACTGCAACAAGAGCTGACTTGCAGTTATAGTTGCCTCGCCACCTTCAGAAGGTGGAGGTTCCACCATTTTTTCCATAGCTCGCTGAAAAGTTGAGTTTTTACATTAGTAGTACCAGAACAGAAGATAAGGAGGCAGAAAAACCAAACAAAATAGCTTTGGTCTATATACAGAACTTATTCTGGTGAACTCATGTAAAATATTAGTTGTATTTTATTGCAAAGTACATAATAAAACTAGGTTCCAAACATATGACCATGTACCATCGCTAATGTATTGTCTATTTCTTCACATTGTATTGAGGGCTAAGGATAAAGAGACGAAGTTAATAATACGGTAAGCATAGTATGACATCATTCATATCACAAAACAACTGATAAAAAACAAACAGGCAATTGTAACATTGTGTGGGCAAGTCCAGCACGGAACTAGATTACAGGTCAAGATCAAAGGAACATCACTCCTCTCTTTTAGACCTTGTAAGGTGCAATGATACGCTAAGACAATTGTGTAAAAAATGAAAAGAGTAATAGATATTGGCTGCAAACCATGCAGTTCAAGGCACAAGTCAGAGTAAGTAGTAGTTAAAAGGCATGAGGATTAAGGACTTACAACAGCGGCTTTAACTGGTGTAGTCATGCCCTCCTTCTTTCTGGTGTGATAGTCCTTGAAGATTTCCACAGCATTTGGTTCAGGTACTTTTTGGTCCTTGCGGGCTTTCCTCTGCATTTGGAACAAGTCAATATAGATCTGATAATATGGTACAGCGAAAAGAGTGAAACAACAGCTAATTATAAGAGCCTCGCAATGAGCAATATAGCTACGAGATCTTGTCATCTGTTGGAATTTCACTTTCGTATAGTTGGCCTTGTTCTTTGAATAGTTCACCTACAAGAAGATAGATTTGTGTGGCACATGCGTAAATAGGACTTCAACATGTGATCTGATCACATATATATAATGTACCTGGTACTTCGGATTAGACCAGTGTTTAACAAGGCCCTGATGTCTACTACACAACCTTCTTCTTGTAGACGTTGTTGGGCCTGCAAGTGCACAGGTTTGTAGGACAGTAGCAAATTTCCCTCAAGTGAATGACCTAAGGTTTATCAATCCGTAGGAGGCGTAGGATGAAGATGGTCTCTCTCAAACAACCCTGCAACCAAATAACAAAGAGTCTCTTGTGTCCCCAACACACCCAATACAATGGTAAATTGTATAGGTGTACTAGTTCGGCGAAGAGATGGTGATACAAGTGCAAAATAGATAGTAGATAAAGGTTTTTGTAATCTGAAATTGTAAAAACAGCAAGGTAACAAGTGGTAAAAGTGAGCGTAAACGGTATTGCAATGATAAGAAACAAGGCCTAGGGTTCATACTTTCACTAGTGCAAGTTCTCTCAACAATAATAACATAGATAGATCATATAACAAGCCCTCAACATGCAACAAAGAGTCACTCCAAAGACACTAATAGCGGAGAACGAACGAAGAGATTATGGTAGGGTACAAAACCACCTCAAAGTTATTCTTTCGGATCGATCTATAAAAGAGTTCGTACTAGAATAACACCTTAAGACACAAATCAACCAAAACCCTAATGTCACCTAGATACTCCATTGTCACCTCAAGTATCCGTGGGCATGATTATACGATATGCATCACACAATCTCAGATTCATCTATTCAACCAACACAAAGTACTGCAAAGAGTGCCCCAAAGTTTCTACCGGAGAGTCAAGAACGTGTGCCAACCCCTATGCATAGGTTCATGGGCGGAACCCGCAAGTTGGTCACCAAAACATACATCAAGTGGCACATGATATCCCATTGTCACCACAGATAAGCACGGCAAGACATACATCAAGTGTTCTCATAAAAGACTCAATCCGATAAGATAACTTCAAAGGGGAAAACTCAATTCATCACAAGAGAATAGAGGGGGAGAAACATCATAAGATCCAACTACAATAGCAAAGCTCGGGATACATCAAGATCGTGCCATAGAGGGAACACGAGAGAGAACACGAGAGAGGGAGATCAAACACATAGCTACTGGTACATACCCTCGGCCCCGAGGGTGAACTACTCCCTCCTCGTCATGGAGAGCGCCGGGATGATGAAGATGGCCACCGGTGCTGGATCCCCCCTCCGGCAGGGTGCCGGGAAGGGCTCCCGAGAGGTTTTTGGTGGCAACAGAGGCTTGCGGCGGCGGAACTCCCGATCTATCTTCTCCGTGGATGTTTTTTTGGTACGTGGGACTATATAGGCGAAAGAAGTCGGTCGGTGTTGCTCGAGGGGTCCACGAGACAGGGGGCGTGCCCCTGTAAGGGGGGCGCGCCCTCCTATCTCGTGGGCTCCTCGAGGATCTTTTGAATTGATCTCCAAGCCTCCAGGATGATATTCTTCCCAAAAATCACGATGCCGAAGGTTTCATTCCGTTTGGACTCCATTTGATATTCCTTTTCTTCGAAATACTAAAATAGGCAATAAAACAGCAATATGGGCTGGGCCTCCGGTTAATAGGTTAGTCCCAAAAGTAATATAAAAGTGTATAATAAAGCCCATAATCATTCAAAACAAGTAATATAATAGCATGGAACAATCAAAAATTATAGATACGTTGGAGACATATCAAGCATCCTCAAGCTTAATTCATGCTTGTCCTCGAGTAGGTAAATGATAAAAACAGAATTTTTGATGTGGAATGCTACCTAGCATGATTCTCAATGTAATTTCTCTTTATTGTGGCATGAATGTTCAGATCCAAATGATTCAAGATAAAAGCTTATATTTACATAAGAAATAGTAACACTTCAAGCATACTAATCAAAGTAATCATGTCTTCTCAAAATAACATGGCCAAAGAAAGTTATCCCTACAAAATCATATAGTCTGGCTATTGCTCTATCTTCATCACGCAAAGTATTTAATCATGCACAACCCCGATGACGAGCCAAGCAATTGTTTCATACTTTAATAATGTCAAACTCTTTCAACTTTCACGCAATACATGAGCGTGAGCCATGGACATAGCACTATATGTGGAATAGAACAGTGGTTGTGGAGAAGACAAAAAAAGGAGAAGATAGTCTCACATCAACTAGGCGTATCAACGGGCTATGGAGATGCCCATTAATAGATATCAATGTGAGTGAGTAGGGATTGCCATGCAACGGATGCACTAGAGCTATAAATATATGAAAGCTCAACAAAAGAAAACTAGTGGGTGTGCATCCAACTTGCTTGCTCACGAAGACCTAGGGCACTTTTGAGGAAGCCCATCATTGGAATATACAAGCCAAGTTCTATAATGAAAAATTCCCACTAGTATATGAAAGTGACAACATATGAGACTCTCTATTACGAAGATCATTGTGCTATTTTGAAGCACAAGTGTGGAAAAAGAGATAGTAGCATTGCCCCTTCTCTCTTTTTCTCTCATTATATTTTTTATTTCTTTCTTTTTTCTTTTCCTTTTTTTCTTTTTGATGGGCTTCTTTGGCCTCTTTTATTTTTATAAAGTCTGAAGTCTCATCCCGACTTGTTGGGAAATCATAGTCTTCATCATTCTTTCCTCACTGGGATAATGCTCTAATAATGAAGATCATCACACTTTTATGGATTTACAACTCAAGAATTACAACTCAAAGCTAGAACAAGATATGACTCTATATGAATGCCTCCAGTGGTGTACCGGGATATGCAATGAATCAAGAGCGACATGTATGAAAATTATGAAGGTGGCCTTGCCACAAATACGATGTCAACTACATGATCATGCAAAGAGAAATATGACAAAAGTAATGTGTGTCATATGAATGGAACGGTGGAAATTTGCATGGCAATATATCTCGGAATGGCTATGGAAATGCCATAATAGGTAGGTATGGTGGCTGTTTTGAGGAAGGAGTATGGTGGGTGTATGGTATCGGCGAAAATTGCGCGGCACAAGAGAGGCTAGCAATGGTGGAAGGGTGAAAGGGTGTGTATAATCCATGGACTCAACATTAATAAAAAGAACTCATATACTTGTTGCAAAAATTTAGAAGTCATCAAAAACCAAAGCACTATGTGCATGCTCCTAGGGGGATAGATTGGTAGGAAAATACCATCGCTCGCCCCCGACTGCCACTCATAAGGAAGACAATCAACAAATAAAATTGTGCTCCAACTTCATCACAAAGCGGTTCACCATAGGTGCATGCTACGGGAATCACAAACTTCAACACAAGCATTCTTTAAATTCATAATCACCCAACTAGCATAACTTTAATATCACTACCTCCATATCTCAAAACAATTATCAAGCAACATATTGATCATAGCATCCAATTCACTCCCTATGATAGTTTTTATTCAAATTACCATGCTGTTTAAAACTCTCAAAATAATATAAGTGAATAATGAGAGTTCATTAATTTCTACAAAATAAAACCACCGCCGTGCTCTAAAAAGATATAAGTGAAGTACTAGAGCAAACGACAAACTACTCCGAAAGATATAAGTGAAGCTCAATGAGTAGCTAAATGATTATGCAACTATGCGAAGACTCTCTCTCAAAAAAGAATTTCAGATCTTGGTCTTGTAATCAAGCAGCAAGCAAAGCAAAACAATATAAAATGACAATGCAAGGATAGCACAACTCAGTGAAGAAGCAAAAAACTTAGGCTCAACCGATACTAACTGATAGTTGTTGAAGAAGAAAGGTGGGATGCCTACCGGGGCATCCCCAAGCTTAGATGCTTGAGACTTCTTGAAATAATATCTTGGGGTGCCTTGGGCATCCCCAAGCTTGAGCTTTTGTGTCTCTTTAATTCCTTTCATATCATGGTTTCTCTTCTTTTTATCAAAAGCTTCATTCCCAACAAACTCAACAAGAACTCGTGAGATAGGTTAGTATAAACCAATGCAAAACCATATCATATTCTACTGTAACAAATCACTAACATTATTATTCAACATTGAATACTAAATGTCTCTGCATATTTAATACTCCTATCCTCAAATAGAATCATTAAACAAGAAAACATATGCAAACAATGCAACCATAACAGCAATCTGCCAAAACAGTCCAGTCTGTAAAGAATGCAAGAGTAACAATACTTACCTGACACCAAAAATTATGAACTAAAATTACCACTGTAATAAATTTATCAGAGCTTAATATGCAAAAAGATTCAATGTTATACCATTCTCTGAATTTTATAGGGAATTTTTGCAACAGCGGTAAACTTTCTGTTTTCAAACAGCAACATGTATACTTGCAAAACAAGCATGGCAAAGGCTATCCTTGACTTTTTTATTGAAACTAAAGATGCAAAACATTATTATAACTAACACCAGGCAAAAACTAACAAAATAAAATGATGCTCCAAGCAAAACACATATCATGTGGTGAAAAAAAATATAGCTCCAAGTAAAGTTACCGATGAACGAAGACGAAAGAGGGGACGCCATCCGGGGCATCCCCAAGCTTAGTTGCTTGGTTGTCATTGAAAAGTACCTTGGGTTGACTTGGACATCCCCAAGCTTGGGCTCTTGCCAATCCTTATTCCATAGTCCATCGAATCTTTTACCCAAAACTTGAAAACTTCAACCACACAAAACTCAAAACAAAACTCGTAAGCTCCGTTAGTGTAAGAAAATAAATCACCACTTTACGGTACTGTAATGAACTCATTATTTATTTATACTTGTGTTAAAAATAATGTATTCCAACTTCTCTATGGTTCATACCACTTAAGACTAGCCATAGATGCATCAAAATAAGCAAACAACACAATGAAAACAGAATCTGTCAAAAACAGAACAGTCTGTAGTAATCTGCATCAAAAGTATACTTATGGAACTCAAAAAAATATGAAATAAATTGATGGACCTGAGTAATTTGTCTATTAATCATATGCAAAAAGAGTCAACCAAAAATCACTCTCCAGTAAAAAATGGCAGCTATTCTCGTGAGCGTAAAAGTTTCTGTTTTTTACAGCAAGAACATAAAGACTTCACCCAGGTCTTCCCAAAGGCTCTACTTGGCACTTTATTGAAACAAAAGCTATAAAACATGATTACTACAGTAGCATAATCATGTGTACACACAAAAACAGTAAGGGTAAATATTGGGTTGTCTCCCAACAAGCGCTTTTCTTTAATGCCTTTCTAGCTAGGCATGATGATGACAAAGATGCTCACATAAAAGATAAGAATTGAAACATAACGGGAGCATCATGAAGCATATGACTAGCACATTTAAGACTAACCCACTTCCTATGCATAGGGATTTTGTGAGCAAACAACTTATGGGAACAATAATCAACAAGCATAGGAAGGTAAAACAAGCATAACTTTGAAATTTTAAGCACATAGAGAGGAAACTTGACATTATTGCAATTCCTACAAGCATATATTCCTCCCTCATAATAAGTTTCAGTAGCATCATGAATGAATTCAACAATATAAACAGCACCTAAAGCATTCTTTTCATGATCTACAAGCAAAGAAAATTTACTACTCTCCACATAAGCAAATATCTTCTCATGAATAATAGTGGGAGCAAACTCAACAAAATAACTATCATGTGAGGCATAATCCAATTGAAAAGTAAAATCATGATGCCAAGTTTCATGGTTATCATTATTATTAATAGCATACAAGTCATCACAATAATCATCATAGATAGCAACTTTGTTCTCATAATCAATTGGAACCTCTTCCGAAATAGTGGAATCATCACTAAATAAAGTTGACACTCTTCCAAATCCACTTTCATATTCATCACAATAAGATTCAACATCCTCCAAAATAGTGGGATCAAAACTATCTAAATTTGACACTCTTCCAAACCCACTTTCATCAATATAATCATCATAAATAGGAGGCATGCTTTCATCATAATAAATTTGCTCATCAAAACTTGGAGGACTAAACATATCATATTCATCAAACATAGCATCCCCAAGCTTGTGGCTTTGCATATCATTAGCATCATGGATATTCAAGGAATTCATACTAACAACATTGCAATCATGATCATCATTCAAAGACTTAGTGAAAAGCATTTTAAAGCATTCTTCTTCTAGCACTTGAGCACAATTTTCCTTTCCATCAAACTCATGAAAGATATTAAAAAGACGAATCGTATGAGAAAAACTTAAATCCATTTTTTGTAGTTTTCTTTTATAAACAAAACTAGTGATAAAACAAGAAACAAAAAGATTCGATTGCAAGATCTAAAGATATACCTTCAAGTTCTAACCTCCCTGGCAACGGCGCCAGAAAAGAGCTTGATGTCTACTACACAACCTTCTTCTTGTAGACGTAGTTGGGCCTGCAAGTGCACAGGTTTGTAGGACAGTAGCAAATTTCCCTCAAGTGGATGACCTAAGGTTTATCAATCCGTAGGAGGCGTAGGATGAAGATGGTCTCTCTCAAACAACCCTGTAACCAAATAACAAAGAGTCTCTTGTGTCCCCAACACACCCAATACAATGGTAAATTGAATAGGTGTACTAGTTCGGCGAAGAGATGGTGATACAAGTGCAAAATAGATAGTAGATAAAGGTTTTTGTAATCTGAAATTGTAAAAACAGCAAGGTAACAAGTGGTAAAAGTGAGCGTAAACTGTATTGCAATGATAAGAAACAAGGCTTAGGGTTCATACTTTCACTAGTGCAAGTTCTCTCAACAATAATAACATAGATAGATCATATAAGAAGCCCTCAACATGCAACAAAGAGTCACTCCAAAGACACTAATAGCAGAGAACGAAAGAACAGATTATGGTAGGGTACGAAACCACCTCAAAGTTATTCTTTCGGATCGATCTATAAAAGAGTTCGTAATAGAATAACACCTTAAGACACAAATCAACCAAAACCCTAATGTCACCTAGATACTCCATTGTCACCTCAAGTATCCGTGATCATGATTATACGATATGCATCACACAATCTCAGATTCATCTATTCAACCAACACAAAGTACTTCAAAGAGTGCCCCAAAGTTTCTACCGGGGAGTCAAGAACGTGTGCCAACCCCTATACATAGGTTCATGGGCGGAACCCGCAAGTTGGTCACCAAAACATACATCAAGTGGCACATGATATCCCATTGTCACTACAGATAAGCACGGCAAGACATACATCAAGTGTTCTCATAAAAGACTCAATCCGATAAGATAACTTCAAAGGGGAAAACTCAATTCATCACAAGAGAATAGAGGGGGAGAAACATCATAAGATCCAACTACAATAGCAAAGCTCGGGATACATCAAGATCGTGCCATAGAGGGAACACGAGAGAGAACACGAGAGAGGGAGATCAAACACATAGCTACTGGTACATACCCTCGGCCCCGAGGGTGAACTACTCCCTCCTCGTCATGGAGAGCGCCGGGATGATGAAGATGGCCACCGGTGATGGATCCCCCCCTCCTACAGGGTGTCGGGAAGGGCTCCCGAGAGGTTTTTGGTGGCTACAGAGGCTTGCGGCAGCAGAACTCCCGGTCTATCTTCTCCGTGGATGTTTTTAGGGTACGTGGGACTATATAGGCGAAAGAAGTCGGTCGGGGGGTGCTCGAGGGGTCCATGAGACAGGGGGGCGCGCCCCTGTAAGGGGCGCGCTCTCCTATCTCGTGGGCTCCTCGAGTCTTCTGACTTGATCTCCAAGCCTCCAGGATGATATTCTTCCAAAAAATCACGATGCCGAAGGTTTCATTCCATTTGGACTCCGTTTGATATTCCTTTTCTTCCAAATACTGAAACAGGCAATAAAACAGCAATATGGGTTGGGCCTCCGGTCAATAGGTTAGTCCCAAAAGTAATATAAAACTGTATAATAAAGCCCATAATCATTCAAAACAAGTAATATAATAGCATGGAACAATCAAAAGTTATAGATACGTTGGAGATGTATCAGGCCCCTCCAGTCTTCATCCGATATATTTTCCACTGGAGATGTTTGGGAAAGTTCACTGTTAGCCTTGCCTTCAAAGTGAGTTTTCCTCAACTTATACCGATACTATCGCAGAACAGACTTGAAAACATGGGTGAAAGCTTGTCTGGTTGCATCATCTTGGCTATCCAACTTGAACCTCATCTGTTGAAAATTATGGGAGTGTCATTATGAGCAACCTAGAAAGTATGGGATAGAGCAAGACGATATTACTAGTTTCCATACATAACCATACTTACAGATAAATGGTCAAGGAAGGTGTTGAACTCGATTTCGTCTTTGTTATTCATGTACTGAATCCATGTTGGGAGGATACGTACATGACACCTAACGGCAATCGCTGCCTCTGATACTAACTTGGCTGACGCTGCATTCCTTAAATGAGGAGTAGTCCACTTGCCTGACTGCCTCATCATAAGTGACTGATGAGGGATACACAAGAACATTAGTTTGATGTAAGAACATGGTTAATACACAGATGTACTAGTATGTATCAAAAACAGAAAGGCATGTCATATTCAAAGGTATAATGTGTAAGCTAAGCAGATGCAACTTAACCAAATTGGAAGGAATACAAGCTAGACATCCGGCTGGAGTGGTGAGCATGATCATCTAGGACCTGAGAGCCTGGTGGGAGGCGGACTGCTTTGCCACCATCGCGGCTTTTTAGTTGGCTTCCAGGTGATTCCTGTCTTTGCTGGGCTCGTCACTGGCTCGGCCAGTGCCCTGACTAGCTATTTGTCTTCTGGTGCTCACGGGATGGTGGTTCATGTAAAACATATCTTTCCTTATCTTAATAAAGATTGACTTCGGCCTTTCAAATACAAGCTAGACACCATATGGAACATGCAACCACATATGACACCGCAAAGTTAAAGCAAGCACCTGGGATGGTGGTTCATTGCGAGCGAGGTCATCAACTCCAGAGCTACGTTTACCGTCTCCATCTACTGACACTGCACCCTTTATAGCATTGTAACGTGCCTTGCCTACCCACATACCAAGCTGGAGCAACTTCTCTCTTTTCTTTTCTTCTTCTCTCGAGGCAGACTCTCAAATACCCTTGCATAAAAACACAATAGTGAGAGTATGGGTGAAGTGTGTGCAGAACTAGTGCACTGTAAAAGTAGCAGATAGCAGGTGGCTGAAAATAGATGGCAGGAGACATATGATAGCTCTACAACATTGCATGGCACACAAAATTAGATTCTACTCTGTATGATTTTGTAATATATGAGCATAGGAAATGCAGGTACTCCTCTAGCACACCACCAGATGTGGTCATATCAAGATAACAGTTGACTGAAAATAAATAGGTCAGTCGATTTTTTTATGAACTGTCCGATCTATAAGTAACGGACAGATGGCCTTCCTCTACCTCCCGCCAATCACTGTTGACGATCTTTCTCGAACCGCCAACGACCAACGGCCCAGACCCCTGCCTCCACCGCCCCGCCCTCATCTCGACCTCATACCACCGTCGTGCTTGGCAACGCCCCCAGGCCATCCCTTTAATCTCGGTCGACCTCCAGATCGAGCGCGAGAAGCTCTAGGCCCCACACGCCCCTAAGATAAACACCGAGGCGCTGCTTCCCCGACGTAATAGGCGGACTAGAGCCTGTTACGCCAGGGAATGCTTCCGTTAATTGGGAATCAACTGACCAGGAATTGAAATCCAGGGGGACAAGGACATCTAGCTAAGGTGAAATAGTATATGAGGAGAAACCTTGTGCATCGCGAGTTAGTAGGAACATCTAGTATCAAGAAGAAGCGGTCAACTAGTGTCTTCTATGGGATGAATACCGTGCAAGCCTACACGTAAGATTTGCATGAATAAGGGAAGAGGAGTACCATTTCCGGTTGCTAGTGTGGTCTCCTCCATATGTCGCGGCGATCTTCTTTTTTCTCCTAGGGGAACCGATGTTTTGGAACCCATGGACAAATTTTTGATTGTGTTGCCGTGGCCGTATATCGGCGGAGGGGAAGCAGATCCGAGGCGGTGAAGGACGGCGTAGCAGGAACAGCTCTGGTGTGGTGGACGGTGGCAAAGTTGGAGCGGCAGCGGTGAGGCGCAGGACAGCGTGATTGAACTAGCTCGGGTACAGACGGCTCGGCCTTGGCTTCAACTACTAGCCATGGAGTGCATTGCGGTTGAGGTTGCGGTGGACGACAACGTCGGGGTATCGGCTCCGGTGTGATGGAGGAGGGCGGCGGTTGATGGGTGGGATGGGGTGGCGGACGGAGGACGCCGGGGTTTCGCGGCTG
>NC_057798.1:452938395-452940191 GCF_018294505.1 Triticum aestivum
GGGGGAGAACCATGTTTCGGTCTGGGACACGCTTGTTTTTGTCTTTTTTGAACAGAAGATGGGACACGCTTGTTTGAAATTTTGGGAAAGTACAAACTTTGCCCCCCTCTTAAATTTTGGACCTACTACGGGTCGGGGGTAGGATGGTAATCCCAGGTGTCCCAAATAGTGGGCGGGAGCGATTTCGGCCGCGTGCATGTGTGCTTAGGCAGCCATTGTGTATGAATGTTTTTCGGAGGCGGTTGCGTGGCGTCTAGATGAAGCTACAAACCTACCCCGGTTTAAACCTTTGGACATCGGACCGGTAGTTTTCACGGGTCAGAGTTATTATTGAAAAGTAATTTCCTTGTACTACCAAACATTGGTCTCACGCGGTTTCGAGCGAGTAGAGGCTCTTTTGGCGCTTCGTTCGAAATTTTGAAACACAAGCATTCATGTTTGGAGTACTCTTGAACTTTGAGGATTGACCTAAATAGACAATGTTAAATTTGTCCTTGTATGTTTGAAAACCTCATTAAATTATTCACTTCTTTTTGAATTTTTGACACTTGAAAATCCTATAACTATGATTATTTTGGAATGCAGGAGCTAAATTTGAATCTATTTTGTACACGACTACATATGCTATTATGTACCAAATCAGAGCAAAGATTGGTGCCCCCATAATTTAGGTATGATTTACAAATGCCATGATATCAAATTCAAATAATTGAATGGACTTCATGTTGAATTCGATTTTTGTAAACCACCTTAAGTTGAATTCAAATGTATGCTAGTTCATAGGGAGCTATTTATAATGTTCATTGTGTAACTTTCGTATGCATAATGTGCTTGACACACACAACATGAACTATACTCACGTTTATATTCGATTGCTAAAGCGATGCATTGTCTGGAGTTCAAAATACTAACTATGTGGATAAATTGTGTCGAATAATAACATAGACATGCTCAAACTCGATAGAATCTAGATGTCTGATGGATCAATGACCGTCCCTTACACGAATTGCAAATATCATGATCCCATCCTAATATTTGGATACAATTTATATCTTTATTCAATGTGTACATCAGTCTTTTACGTGTAGTTTCACTCTCCATCGGTGGTCTCTCACACATACTCACACACCCTCTCCCGAGGTGTATTTCTCGCACACATGCTCTCGATATAACTCTCCCTCCCTCTCGTAACAATTTACGACTATTTTCACTAACCTTTATCACAAGCACTCTTCCTCTAGCGAGCATACACACGCACAATCCTCATCGACCCTTTCTATATACATAGACCTGCCTACGTGTCTCTTGTACGCACATTATCTTTAGGCATGTCTCTCACGCATTGTCTCACACCTCTCTTCCTAATCGACGAGTATGATTCTAGCAGAGCATTCTGTAGGATGCCCCTTAAAGTTAGGTTGGATGAATAGTAATATCAGCGACAAAGGGGTTACCTTAGTCCGAGAACCTAGGGTTACAAATCCTAGCCGGCTTTGTCAGTGGACATAGAGTCCTTCACAATTCTGTTGTCTTTGTCTTGTATGACTAGTCATCCATGGGTCTCCCTAAATGCGTCGTGGGCCGACCAATGTGGCGCAGGACGGAACCGAACGAAGGGCCTCACCTTGACCCACCGGACCTCATGCAATGACACACCCTCTGCCCCCATGTCTCGTTATCTTCTCACACCACACATACCAACACAGACACCACATACAAAAACAATATTCTCCTGGTGCCTCTATCCCCTCCCCCTTGCATATACACATTCAAGGGAATCTCTCGTTGTGATGTCA
>NC_057798.1:452940453-452946689 GCF_018294505.1 Triticum aestivum
GCCGGCCCCTCTATCCATGCTTCTCTCGAATACGTAATACACACACAAACCTCTCTAGGCCCTGCCAAATGCATCAACTACACATGTTACATCACGTACCCCATTGATCTAAAAAGCCATCTCTTCAAGTTTATTTCGCATACAACATTCCTTTTGAATAAAGTGTGGCCAGAAAATTATTTTAGAATTTCTACATATATACATCATTACAAAGTTATATGGAGGAGTATGAAAGCTAATTTGCATTGCATGGTGCCCACAATCATATTTATTTCACACTGTGAATTTGTATATTTTATACTATATATAAAGTTAGTCATAATAAAGGGAAACGAAGAGCATCTCTCTCTCCATCACATCCCCCCCCCTCTACGCCCCTTTCACGTACGCACAGAAACTATCTCCAGGTCCTCTAAAAGTAAGCCCCCAGCACATTCACGCATGTTTCATCTTTCTCTCACGATATATACAGTGACGATCATTGTATTTGAAGCGACAGCATGATACGTACATTGGACTTCAGAATCCACTCATTACGGTCACCATTTATGCTTTGTGGTTATTATACAGTCACAGGATCACCGTACAACTTTGTATTTGCTCAAGACACGACTAGTTGACCAGTTAAACGCTCCACGTGGCACCTCTAGTGTTGCATCACATTATCTCACTACCATCGGGCCCACCTGTCGGCTTGTATCTACTCTACATCTACACTATTATAAAATACATTCTTATAAAAAATAGAGTTGGTGATTATGGTGTGCCTGCCATCCTGCAATATAGGCCGTCTGATTTATATCTGATGGATAGGAAAGAAACTATGGCAATTTTGCAAAAACGTACCCACGCACCTCTCCACATTTGCAAATAAGGCCTTCTCTCGTTCATCCTTTTATCTCACAAGATAAACTAGTCATACAAATGCATCTTGATGTTACGTGCAACGCACGGGCATCTTGCTAGTAAGAATGAAAACAAACGACAAAAAAATATTGGACGGTGGTTCGAAGTCATGGTCGCGGGCACAGTGGACAAGGTGGCCTTGTATTGGTATGCCGAGTCGTCTGTTTTAACACACAGGAGCTGGTGTGGTGATTATACACACACGCACGCATGCACACGAACTACATGCATGCAACACTCACACAAACACATGCACCCACGCACGCACGCAACACTTACACGTACACACGCAACCACGCACGCACGCAACACTCACACGCACGCATGCATGCACACACCAGTACACCACACGACCAACACACACTCTCACGCTCAAGTGCTCAACCTACACGTGCATGTGCACACATCAGGCCCTGACAGACACATACACAACCAGGTGATTCCCACGCATAGGTTGGAGTCTTGTCGCGCCTGCGTAAATTTGTGTTTATCTGACCTTTTTCCTATGCGAACTGATAGGTGGGACCCACAAGGAACATGGTCAATTTAACTAGTCAACATGGTGCCACGCAGACTATTTGGTTGGTCAACAGAGTGCAATCCGATGCTGAACTGTGAGCAAGTGACCGTATAATCACCGCAAAACATATATAGTGACCGTAATCAGCTTATTCTGAAGTTCGGTGACCGTATTACGCTTTTCTCTCTATAGGACCTCCAAAACTACATCTCTACATGTTCTCTCATGTTACATCTAACAACTATGCAATACAACACTAGTACTACACTCTAACACAATAAATCATATGTATTTTTTAGTTTTATTAGATATCATATTGTTACTTAATTATTCAGTTTGCATACATTAAAATTGCCTTTGAAATGTATGGCCAGTATCATCTACTGCACGGGAAAAATCCTGCCCTTTCCTGTTTAATCGGGTTTGTATCGATGGATCTGCGAAACAGCAAAACTATAGTACTATACAGTACAAGTGACAGTTCACTGGGTCATCATGTCATGTACTCATCCATCGTAAGAGTGGAGCCCTTGCTTTCATAAATCTTCTAGTCCCTTTCGCCGACATGTGGGACATCAAGCTACCGGGTCCACGTGCCATACCAGAATACAGTGCAGAGCGGCCGGGGTGAAGCACCCCAGTCATGGCGCCGGTGTAGTAATGAGCAATGAGGTGTCAAATCACAAAGTTGCAGCTTTCCCGCAGTTAAGTTGGACGGACGAAGTAATAATGCTAAAAAATAAGTTGGAGGGACGAAGCAACCATCATTTCACTCGCTGCTGAATCCGCTTCTCCCTCATCTTCTTCATGTTAACCACGTGTTGCTTCTGCCGTTGTTCTGCCTCATGTGGGATGCGGATCGGCTTGGTAAAGCACTGACACGTGGAACCGCATGTTAGCAAACCACCAGGAGAACATCCTCTAAAAATAAGAAACCTCCCCCGCCATCCGCGCGGCAAAATCACCTCCTTTTTACTAATCTTGATTCTATATTTTTTAGATCAATATAATTGAGATTTTTATGGATAGCACACAGGAGCAAAACCAAGTGGTATGGTTAAGGGCATCCACAATGTGTAGCCAAATGTGGAAACACCTTTTGGCATCGTGGGAACCATTGTGGACGGTGTTGCCAAAGCCAAAAAGATGGAACCGAAGCTCCCTGATTGATTGATTGAAGGAATAGAAAAATGCAACGTCTCTCCTCTTTCTCCCGTGCTTGGACGCATGTACAGTATAGAGCACAGAGTCTACTCCACTATCGCTTCTATCACAAATCACAAAGAAGTGAGGCGTCAAATCATAAAGCACGGATGAAGCAACCATCATTTCACTCTTCGCTGACTCTGCTTCTCCATCGTCTTCTTCGAGAAACCATCTCACCGCACTAAGCTGGACGGACGATGCTATTGTGTACTAGTAGTACTAGTACATTTACGCGTCCTTTGGTTCAATGGACTTCCTGGATGCAAATAAGGCTGTTGTCTCGGCTTGCAGGCGACACTTGTGAATGACTTACCGTGGTCTCCCTCAATGGTGTTCTCCGTCGAATGCACTTCGCCAAACCACAACGTTCGAGATATCGTCAACGTCACCGCAATGGGGAAGGAAGTCAAATATAGTTACTACCTCCTTTTTTTTGTACACAAGGCCAGTATATCAAAATTACAATTTGCAAAAGGCCACTAACACTAATTGAGGCAAAATTGATGGGGTTTGCCTCGTACTAGCAACCAAGGACATTAATATCCCCTGCATGCATGCGGAAGTGAGAAGGTTGGTTTGCATGGCGCTGCATTAATCAAGCGATGAGGAGTGAGATGGTTAGCTCTTTGGGCTTTGGAGAAAAAAAATACGCATTAATTGACACGTGAAACGAGGATTTGTATCGATTAATCCCGCGAAGGAAAAATTCGCCTTTCTTTTTTAACACTAGTACTCCTAGTACGTACATACTTATCATGTTTGGGTCTAGGCCTTGCATTGCCATACTTCGCCACACATTTTTGCCAAGCTTGCCTAAAGTTTTAAAAATGAAAAGGAGGTACACTTCCGCACGGCTATCGCGATCGCACCGCACCCTCACACGGTCACTCCTGCATGCCTCGGTCGCATCGCACCCTCACACAGTCGCTCATGCACGCCGCAAACCTAACCAAGGGAACGCACCCTCACTGACATGTGTTGTCGCATGTGAACAAACCAAACTCAGGCATCCTACCGCTGACACATAATTTTCGTTCATAGAGTATGTTTATCCAACCGCATGTTGGGGAGTATCCGTACGGCCCGTGCGGTGGTCTGTTGGGGAAGAAGAAGAGGTGAGGAAGAAGGGTTAGGAGACGTAGGATGTTCATCCAACTGCCTGAAATGGTAGACCCCAAGTCGGGCGATTTGCATAACAATATATGTTTTTACATAGCAAAAGATCAATAAAAACAACAACATAAAGAAAAACTATCACTGCTCGCGGAACGACACGGCCTCATCGTCTTTGGCTGCCGGCGCGAACCAGCCGTAGCGGCTGACGTGTGTCTCTGCACCGTGGTTGTCCTCCGCCTCCAGCTACTCGTTCACGTGGAGCGTGCGGGCGCTCTGCACGGATGAGAGCACCGCCCAGTTCAAGTTGAGGACGTCTGGTTCCGCCTGCAGGAGGGCCTCGATGGCAGCGGCATCCACGCACTCCACGTCGAGTCGAGCCTCCGCCGCCCGGTTCAAGTCCAAGACATCCGGTTCTGCCTGGAGGAGGGCCTCGATGAGAGTGGCATCTGCGCGCTCCACGTCAAGTTGAGCCTCTACCGCCCGGTTCAAGTCCAGGACGTCCGGTTCCGCCTGTAGGAGGGCCTCGATGGCAGCGGCATCCGCGTGCTCTGCCTCAAGTTGAGCTTCCGCCACCCGGTTCACATCCACGACATCCGGTTCTGCTTGCAGGAGAGCCTCGATGGCAGCGGCATGCGTGCGCTCCGTGTCGAGTTGAGCCTCTGCCTCCCAGTCCTCCTTTAGTATTGGCAGGTTGAACCGCTGATCTGCCTGCACCATGGGGGACTCGGACGCTGGCATGAAGTCGACGTCCATCGTCTCATACCCATCGGGGCCTTCTGCGCTGCGACCTCCGCCATGAACATTGGATCGGCTTCCTCCTCCTCATAGCTTGGCTCTAGAGAACTCGGGGATTGGCCCGCCGTAAAGCGAGCTTGGGAACGCAGGTCTGTGGCACCGACCGCCGCCATGATTTCTGCGTGGCGCTCCGGCGTCAGCATCTTCTAGTACGTGATCTTGCGGCACACCATGTCTTTCCGGCGAACTAGGGGACGCTTGATGCGGGCTAGGGGATCGAAATGTGGGGGGATGGGCTAGAGATTAGGTGTGGTTTTAGAGCAGTGGCTGGCGTAGGCCGGGCAATGAAGGTTCTAGTGTGAATAGTGGTTCTAGTGACAACCAGTCAATCGGTTTTGACTGTACATTGGTCTTGTCGCGTTCGGTTGCAGCCCGGCACGCTGGACCCCCCACGTCGCTGACCAAATGGAACGCGCTTCGTCTTGCTTTTTCGCTCGCTTGTGGGACCGCAGTTGAGAGCAAACCGACGTCCCTCCCCCTCCCTCGCCCACGTCATTTATACTACCACTCCCTCCATTTTATGCGGAGTAAATAAAAATAGAGGAAGTATACTACGGATGAGGATCCCCTAACATGGCCGAACCCATTGAGTAACTGACATGCGGGGCCTAGCAAGCATGGGGTCCGCCAGTAAGTGACCGAAAGGGAGGGTAAGGCAGGGATACCTACGTCAGAGGATCCACTTCCACTACTACTCCCTCCTTCCATTTACTATACAGGGCCTAATATGTTTTTTGAGGCTAACTTTGACCAAATGTTAGAGTAATAATATATGACATGCAACTTACACAAAGCATATGGTCAAATTCGTATGTGAAAGGAGATTCCAATGATATAATTTTCACATTATACATCTCATGTACTACTGGACTACTATTAATCTTGTCAATAGTCAAATGCGGTTTTGAAAAACGCATTAGAGCATGGTTAATAATATAGCCAGTCGATGGCTATAAGGAACTTCCATGTCATCTATAGCCATCATCTATTATATGCACTCATACAATAGTGTGGGCTATAAGGTTGGCTATTTCCCGCAAAAAAATTATAAGGTTGGCTATTGTATTAGTACTTTTTTCCATCTCCTCTCTATCTGTTTCTTCATATTTATTGTATTTAACTAGGAATGCGTATATAGCTAGGCCCTATATAAATGGAAGGAGGGAGTACTACTATGAGCGCTGCATACTCTAGTACAGATGTTTTCAGTACTTCACTAGTACTATTGGATAGGGATCTTTAAAAAAGTTACTATTTGACTGGCTATACATGGCGTCCTAGTAGGAAGAGCATGCGCGAGAACAAGCACATTCACGTGGTTGAAAACAAATTGGAAACCATCGCGAGTACAAATCTAGGAGTACGTACGAATCTAACAATATTGATTGGCGTTGTTGAATGTTGATACTTTTTTGATCAAACTAGAGATGCTTTGACTACACGTAAAACTTATATGTAAACTAGAAAGGATAGGAGGGAGTATATTGTACGTTCAAAAACGAAACGAACATTGAATACCCTTTATATATGATTTGCGGATGCTATGATCACCGGTTCAAAATTTTGAATCCGCCTTAGGTATCACACATGCCCCCACTCGTTCTCTCTCGATTTCATCTCGGGGTCCCGAGATCGATTGAAAGAGGACTAGGGTGGGTACAATATGTTTGTTTCGCTTATGAACGTACAATAT